>NW_009200878.1:0-6955 GCF_000690835.1 Fulmarus glacialis | reverse complement strand
CTTAACCCTTTCCCTGTTTTGTGTCCAGAGACAGCCCGGTGGTGAAAGGAAACTCTATTTTTGCCTTAACTGGTCTTGCAGTTGCTGTAGCCAAATACGAAAGCAGCCTTTCCTCAGATACTGAAGAGATGCCTGAGGTGAGTCAATCTGGGAAAGAGATTCGCTACTCTTAGTGGAATATAATGAAGTGGATGTAAAGTACTTCACATTTTGAAGTTCAAATTTCACCCTGCTCAATGAATCCCATCTGATAGATGGTATGTGGTCTATACAAAAGCAGTCAGAGTGTGTAGGTGCTTTCTCACAAGAAATATAATGACTAACACATTTATCTGTTGGTTTTGACAGATGATAGAGGTCTAGTGGACACTAAAACCCAGCCAGCCTCTTTTCTCATCATTTTTGCTTTCACTGAATAGTACCTGATCAAAAGTAGTGTCTGGAGGGTCAGCGTTGGCAAGTAAATGATGCTACTTACTGTACATAAGAATGACAAAATAATCTCATTCCTGATGGATCATAGCTAGAACATCGGCTGCTGTTCAGGTAGGACCTGAATTAAGAAAAAGTGACGATGAATATTTGGGTTTGATTTTTGCAGACTGAACCTGATTTTCTTCCCACAAAACACTGGATTTCTATGGTCACAGAGACGCTCTTTAGTATTGTGCACAGCCGTTATCACCCTAAAGGTCAAGTCTTCCCGTGGTTCTACCAGGTACGTGTTGTGGTGTTAAAGGTAAGAGAATATATCTGTATTTCATACCTGGAGTTCTTAGTGTGGAGTTTCCTGGTTCTGTTTGCCCTGTAGTAATTGTAATACAGGAGAATCAAAACTTTTCTTCCTTTTGTTCTTTTTCTTTCATTGTGTTTTCTGCTTATATTTGGGTTTGCCTTGAGTGTTTGTCTTTATTACCAAATAGTAAAAAAACCACGTGAGGATACATGAATGAAGGAAACTTTAAAAACAAAAAAAGCCTTCAAAACCTAGAATATTCGGCATGTTTTGCACATTGTATGTACAAAACAAAGCCTTTTAACATCAACAGACTCTCCTCAGACCACACTATCAAACTCTTGAGTGATTCTGACACCATTCCTTAGGGCTCTGAAATGCATACTTTCTCAATATCTAATAGTTATTGAGCCAGTGATTCTTATTTTACCGTACCTCTTGAACCCTTGGGGGCCAGTAGAAGTTGTATTGTATGTGCTTGCAGTGTGATAACCAGCCTGAAATTCTCAAGCCATGTAAGTATCAGGCAGTTCTTAAGTAGGACCTGGAGATGGACTGAAAGCTCAGCACAGACCTTAAGGAATAGGTATTGCTAACTCTTGACTATCTGTGGTCAAAACAACCAGGTTGGAGATTCTTGTGTCATGGATGCAGAAGGGAACTTGGGTCCTACAAAGCCAAATACCAGCCTGGTAATGTATCGTAATGGAACTTCATTAACTGCATTCATAAACTGTGTTTAGTCCAGTAGTGAGAAGTTAGTATCAAAAAGCTGAAAACTACTGATGGACCTGAGTCAGCTCTGGCATGTGACCCCTGTTACCACTGAAAGGGGACATAGATCACCAAATCAAATGTAGTGTTAAATAAACGCTAGACTTGTTGGACATAAGGAGATAAACTACTTGGTTGGCACCAGCAGTTCTTGCCGAATTGTTCTGTGACTCCTGCCTTTGAAAATAATGCTGTTTAAAAAAAGGTGGTTTTGAGATGGAACAATGTGACAATGTTTCATTTCTAAAATCCACTCTGTTTAAAAAAAAAAAAAATTTAAAAATCTTATGCTTGTAGAATTCTAAGCCACACAATAGAAATCACTGTCTTGCAGAGTGCCTTGCATCCTGATGGGACTTTTTTTCTTTTCCTTTTCAGAGTTGCATGTGGAAGTTGATAAATACACATTAGATTTACTTACAGTCAGTCCATTGCTTTATAAGTAGAGGTAGCTGTATGGATTTTACCTTGGAAAGGAATTAAAAAACCTTTGTAAGGGATCTTTCTTCTAGAAAGCATCTCTACTGGTTATCTTGCAAGATCACATGATATTTTGTCATCCTAGGTGTGATGCTTTTAAGGTAGTGCTTTTTCCAACTCACTAAATTCTTGGTGTGTTATAATTACAGAAGTACATTAACATCATGTTTGCCCTTCTGATCGTGCTGCCGGATATTTTAACAAGGAAGGTGAAAACTAAAATAGACCAATGTATTTATGTGTAGACTAGCTGTTAAATTCTAGTTGCATCCTGACTTATCCTTTGTTTACAGTTTCATACTTAACAATCTTATTTACACTTAGAAATTATATTCTGAATTACCCTAGTTTTAAACTGCTTACAAGGTAAGGCAAATGGAAAAGTTATCATAGGCAATTCCATGAAATACTGTTTATTGCCAGATTACAATACATCTGTGCTGCTATTTGCTGTATAGGTATTTATTTTAAATTCCTAAAGTGCTGAGTGTTAGTACCTGGAAAGGAATTTTATTTCCCTCCCCCAAGAGGAAAAGAAAAAAAAATTCTTTTTTTATGTTTTTCTAGAAATCCTATTCGGGTGAAAATACTGCTAGTATTATAGCTCGTTCCTGTGCGGCCACTGCTTTGTCTCTCCTCGTGCCAGTTTTCATTGTATCATGCAAGGAGAAGGTTGAGGAGGTCCTGAATTTGCTGACTGACAGGTTACCTGGGAAACCAAATGCTGATGAGTCTCAAGCTGTTCAAATCCACATGGGCCTTGGTTTGGGGATGTTTATCTCACATTTGTATGAAGAAAAAGTCAGGTAAGGATTACCATATGTAATGTAGGTGTGCAAATAAGTTCCTTCTTTTTCCTGCATGTGGCCTGAAGTTCTGAGGAATTGAAGTATTTACAAGTCATAGACAAAAGATTGTTGCAGAGCTTTGCAACATTTCTTAAAAGGCGTCTTTTATTATCAGTCTTCACCACCCACCCCCCCATGCTATCCTGGATATTTTGCCATTCTTTCAGGATGAATGATAAATTTTTATAATATCCTAAGGCACACGTGCAAAGCACTTAGCTAGAAGAGCCACACATACGCTTTTAAAGGGGACTAGCTGCCCTAGGAAACCTAATTATAAAATAATTCACAGTTCTCATCGATTCCTTTCTAAGTGGTGCTCTGGACACTGGACAGTGTCCACTTACATCATGTGAGTTACGCATATGGCGATGGAGCTACAACAGAAGTAGTGTAAGGGGCTGTCTTTAAGGCGTGCTGTTACAGCTATGTTGGCAGTGAAGAGACATTCTGAAGTTGGTAGAAAATGCCTCCTTTACAGAAGGGTTGGCCTCAGTTGCAAATTTCCGATGATTCCAGAGAAATTAAGAAGTAGGTTTGGCTTTATACTCCTCCAACTTTTGACTACTAGGGATTCTGTCTGCCGATATACCCATAATAAATGTTTAGTTGGTGTAGAAGCAGAGGTATCAAACAGATTTGGTTGTCAGTTGTTAACTTGCTCAGTGAAGCTAATGTTTCCGACACACCTGCCTTTGCTAAAACACGGTGCAGTGTTGCTGTGTTCTAATCTTCATGCTTCGGTGTCTTGATGCCTTGCTACTTCTGACTCAGCCATGTAATTTGGGGACGGGCTGTCTCTGGATCATTAGTCAATGGTGACAACTGAGCTACACACAAGCATTAAAAGACTCTTAAAGAGAATGACATTAGATCAGCTTGGTATTTTGGAGTATGTGAATCTTTATTTTGCATTTTTGGGTTTTGTTTGTTTGGCGAGGGGTGTTGAAATTAATAAATTTATCTAAAAATTTCTTACGGACCAATTTTTACTTGTCATCGTTTCAAAGCTTAATCTCACACATGCTTCCAAGCATTGACTTGCAAAAACAGCAAAATTTGTAGGGATGTAGCTATAGCTAATATCAAATCATAGAGTTACTTTGCATTAAAGATGTCCTGTTCATTAAGAAAACTGTATACGTGTTTTGTAAGAGGGGAGTCCCTATGACGTCTTTGGAGTGACACGTAAATGCTTCTTTTTTTATCAGTAAGTTAGGCAAAGAGATGGAGAGAGAGATTTACAGAGCTAATATCTTAAAATGTAATGAATTTTCAGTTTATAAATAGTTACAGGTCTAGCTGAGATCATGTTCTATCAGTATCCTCCTACTACTATCAGGCATTTTTTACAAATCCTGGGTGCTGGGTTTCTTTCTGGGTGTTGTAGCTATAATGGTTGCCAGTTAAGGTCTGAATGTGTTTTTATTATTTGTATATGAGTATGTTTATATGAATGTGACACAAATGACCAGTCATATAGTTGTTGATTACCGACTAGTATGAGAACCTGTTACAGCAAGAGGTTTAATATCCTATATGATTTAAAGAGCAGAGCTGTGTTTTGGATTTTTTTGGTTTCTGTTTTGTTTTGGTTTTGTAGTGATGTACCCGGTCAACAGATGAACTTAGTTCTAATGAAGTCCCTGAATGCACTGGAAGACTGCTGCTTTGACACCCGCCTGGAGTACAAGTGAGTTTCCTTCATTACTGATGATATTTTGTTTTATTTTGAGCTCCACCTCATGCTTTTATACCTTAATTCTACACAGAAGAATATAAGGATAGGACAAGGAGGCAGCCTGTTCTGAGTACTTCCATAGAATCACCAACTCATGCAGGCTGGCAAGGACCTTCGGAGGTCCTCATCCCAGGAACAGACTCAGCCATGGACTTGGACTACATTGCCTAACGCTTTACAGTCAGCGTTTGAAACCCCCAAGACTGGAGACAGCACAACGTCTCTGGGCTCTGGCTCCACTTTTGGGCTGTCCTTGTCTTCATGTGAACGTCTGATGTTTCAGCTTGTGCCCACTGCCTCTGGGCCTCCCACCATGCAAGAGCCCAGCTACATCTCCTCAATCCTTTCCTGTCACTGTTGGAGATGCTGTTGGTGCCCCCAAAGCCATCCCTTCTCACAGATGAACCAGCTATGGTCCCACAGCCTCTGCTCTCAGGGCAAGGGCTCCAGCCTTGCTGCCTCGGTAGCTGCCCATGAACTTGTTCCACTTCTGTTGGTGTCTTTCCTGCATTCAGAGCAGTATTCCAGGTGTATTGGTGGGCACACAGTAGAGGGGTGATCCTTCCTCTGGCTCTCATGGCTGTGTCCTGCTCATGCTGCTTATGCACTGCTGGCGCTCATCGCTGCCTGGGTGCATGTCTGGCCCCAGCTCAGCTTGCTGCCCACCACTGCGCAAGGCTGTCCCCAAGAGCTGATGCCCAGCCCCTCTGGCCCAGCCTGTCTGTTGCCAGGTGCATGACTGTGAGTTGGTGCTTGTTGAATTTCAGGATGTTCCTGCTGGTTTATTCCTCTGTGTACCATCTCTTCTAAGTTAGTGTGTCCATAAAAAAAAAAAAATATATAATACTTTATGTATGAACATATATATAGGTGTATGCATATGTGCATATATCTAACACATACACACACACAGTTTTTTCCATACAGTCCCTAGGGTGAGGTGAAAAGAAACGATGGCTACTGCTAATCCCTGCCAACCCACAAGTAAAAACCTTGGGCATGTATAGAGAACCACACAGTCTTGCTCACAGGCGGTGGGAAGATTCTAGGAGCAGGGTTGCTCATCTTACCTGCACGTGTTCATTAATGAAAGATGTTTTTGAAAGTCCTTCTGGGGTACTCTTGGGTGGTTGCCAAGGTGTTCAATGAAGTCTAGCTGCTTCCGCGTTGGAGCCTGTTACTGGAATGTGCATGTGTCTACAATACAGTGTGAGCTCTGGGAGCAGCTGCCTCACATGGCTTATTTATCTGGGAGGGCCAGGCCATTAATTTAACAGCTGTGGATGGCATGTTGAATACTGAGTAAAGCAAATATATTTCATTTAGCCAACTGAGGTTATGCCTCAGGTGTCCCAAAGAGAGGAGCAGCCCACCAGCAGGGCAAGAAATTATTGGAAGGTATTGCACAATTACTAGCAATGGCAAACCTGGAATAATTGAACAATAACACACGTCTCAGTTGCCATTAAACAACTAACATAACATAGTAGTATGTGTCTTCCACAGTAGTCATTTGCCTTTCAAATCAGGGAAGGAACTGCAGCATCTTGAGTGCCTCAGTGTGGGTGCATAGTGTTTTACTTGATTTTGAACATTATTCTGCCTAGCTCTTCCCTGTTCAAAGGAAACGAGTAATAATTCTTGTTTGCCTTTGCCCTCCCATTCTCCAGTGGACCTTCTGAAAAGCTGTGAGGGCTCACAGTTGCACACCATCGGGCTGTGAACCCGTATAGCTTCGTCAGGATGTGGGTTGCCTCTTGAGCGGCACAGGGTGGGACACATGGTGCGCGGGGGGCTGTATCAGCTGCATCTCTTTGTTACACCCGTTGCTGCTTGTTTGTGCAACCTGTTAGCTGGAGACAAATGCCTCACAGAAAAGCCAAGCTAGACTTCTCTGTCAGCGAGAGGTTGCCAGAAGAATAGGAAACAATGGCAAGCAGGAAAGGGAAGATTGAAGGGTGGGTAGTTTTTTATGCTGGGCGTAATGGCTACATATTTTAAAGGTTAATGGTAAGTTGGTGTGAGCGCTCTTTGTGAGCAAAGAAGTAATGGAAAGCTGTAAATGTTGCAGACTTGTCCAAGTTTGGTGTTTGTCCACTTTTAAACTGCTATTCCAAAGCAAGGGCCTTTCCAGCCTTCCCATGCAGTACGACAGGCACGGCCAACCGTGGGACGTAAGCGTTACACTGACCTTTTCATCCGTGTTTCACCCGTGCTAAACTGTCGATTCTCTTTTTCCGTTAAAACAAGTTGCATGTCTTTGTGAGAGGGCGGAGTTCCCTTTTTTCTGAATGCCAGCCGTGATTATATCCTCTCCTGCGGCTGCTCGGGGTGACGTGGGGCCGGGAGGGCTCCCGCTGCCAGCCCGGCGCCCGG
>NW_009200877.1:34808-35750 GCF_000690835.1 Fulmarus glacialis | reverse complement strand
CACAATCCCCTCACCCCCCCAAAAAAATCCCCCCTAAATCCAAAACCAAACAAAAACGAAAACCCAACAAACCCAAAAAAACCAGCCCCCCCCGCCGTCATTTGGAGGTTGATTCTAGGTGCTAAAGGTGGGCTAGGATCAGGATACCCCAATAGCATTAAAAATTTTCTGCTGCCTTGAAGAACTCTCTGAAATGGATGTGTCCAGCAGAAATTTGCAATTCAGAAGACTGGCCACAGTCTAAGATTTTTGTCCCCCAATTTCACTTTTAAATAAGACCTATAAACTTACCCAGCATTTAATGAGCATGGCTGGAACAATAAACTGTGGCTTATGAGACACCATGAATTAAACCTGTCTTCCTTGTTTTGATCCTTTTCTTCCTGTGTTACTGCTTAAGAAGGAGCAATACTCAATGGCAAGAGAGAATTGCATATAAATTGTGAGGTTTAAAGTAGCAGCAGTAGATAGCTATTTATTAATCAAGCATTAGTTATGGTAGTTAAGCATTTAGGGGTAATAAAATGTAAATGTGCTTTCAGCACAAGTTGTGGTTCTTAAGAAAAAAAATCTTTAAGAAAAATTGTTGCAGCAATGTTATGGCTAATTTTAATTGCTGAGTTTACCTGCTGTACCCGCCACTTCTTATACTAAACAGCAACTTCAGGAATTGCCTTTATTAACATATACAACATGACTTAAATTGTCTGATCTTCTGCAAGGTAAAACGTGAAGTCTTTCCTGGAAGATTCTCATTTTAGCCTCCTTGCTAGTGCATCTGTTTTAAAAGGTGGTAGACAAGTTGACCCTGTTCTTCATCTGGAGAATATATGAGCACAGAATATAGTTTGCTGGGCTCTAAAGATTGCTCTGCTGTGAAATGGGAAGTCAGACCACAAACATGCTCTTTGGGTTGGGATTTGCTGTCTGTCTTTCAGCAGG
>NW_009200877.1:8232-34777 GCF_000690835.1 Fulmarus glacialis | reverse complement strand
CATCTATTAATATTAGCAGGCTTTGTGGATGTAGAAAATGATTTGCAAAATACTGATGTAGGTGAGTTATTCCTCACCTCTTCTCCCAGCTATCTTTCTTGCATGCGTAATTCCATGTTGGCATGGTGAATGCATCTAGTTAAAGTAAAAATGTAATTATATTTTTGTAGGTAAACTTAAGTAAATGAAACTTAATTAGGAAATATTGTAAATGGAAATATCAGACATGGTAGATAACCGTGAAGTACTTCTATGAAAAGCAGAAAAACAAGCATATGAGATCTGGGTTGGTTAAGTAGGAATAGCCATTTAGGAAGGTGAGTCCCTTGGCTGTCTGTTGTGGAGAACATGAAAAACAGCTGCTTTTCTCCCCAGCTGATAAAGATTTTTGCTAAAGGGATGCTTTATCATGAAAACTTTCCTTCTGTATCCAAATGACTTGGTAACGCTGGAGAAAGCTGTGTGTCCTTAACCATTGCCTGCCCCATAAATACTCCAGGAGGGGTGGGAGAAGTCCCCATGGTGGTGCCAGGCTGTGCTGGTGGGATCACAAAACGGGACCGAGGTGTTGAGACTGGGAATGGCAGAGCAGCTGTGCTGGATCTGGCCTTTTTGGGAGCTTAGGGCAGAAATACAGCCGTGATCAACAACTACACCTCTCCTTGTGGAGGACGACCATGTGAAAAATTGCAGTGATAACATAACGGTGGAAGCAAACCTCTAAGGTGGAGATGCTGAAAGCCCAACGTTGCTGCCTAGTGCCTGCATCCACTTGCTGGCTGGGGCTGCTCTTTCCGTGTATCAGAATATTGGAGCCATTAACGAGATTTTATGGGCTAATCTATACTTTTGATTGGCTTTAATGATCTTTGCAGTCTGTTATTTATACACAGCATTATTACACAGCAAGCTTTGTAATGCATTAGGTCATTAACGCATTCGCTTTACAGCTTGTTGATTTTGCTGCTGAGCTAACCTGTCGTGGGTGTTCCTGGATATGTGCCTTGCTTCTAGATGAGTCTCCTTTATTGATAAAGGCAAAGAAAAAAAAGTAATAAAATGAGAAATCTAAAATGGCTCAGTAAGTGAGGGGGTGGCGGCTGTCTGATGCAGCTCTTCCCTTGGGACCTGCTAGGATGGGATCTTTTTTGTCCCAATCCTGGTGAAGTTGGACCTTTATTGACTTGTTTCTGGAGAGGATTGATTCCCTTGCAATGGGTAACAGGACCAGACAAAAGGAATTTCTCAGTTTTACTTCTAATTCCTAGAGAATGTAATATAAAATCCCTCAGGTGATTTGTTTTGTATAAAGCTTTATAGCCTCTGGACCTTCATGGTAATTCTGAGGATGGGAGAAAGGCAAGTAGGTGTGCAACACTGCTTTCTGCGGCCAGGCTTTGCAAGGTGGATCATCACTCATCAAATCTTCAGGGAGGTGGTGTCTGTGGCAGGGAACCCTATAGCTGTGAGGTAACAGGCATGCTTCAGAAAAAGGATGCAGAGCGCAGAAGGAATATTGAACTCTCCTTTGCATCCTCCCTGTGTTGGAACTGCTTTTTTCTCAGCTCAGTTCTCTGCCACTCTTCCCATGCGTTTCCCTTTGCTACCTTGTACCACTGGGTTTGGATGTTACGTTACGTTAATGAACGTAGCAAAAATTGTCTGAATTATGTTTTATCATTAATTCTAAATTTCTTTTTTTGTAAGAAAGGTACAATTCAGAGGCTCCTGCTTTGACTTGTGCTGCAGAAATTGTTCCCCTGCTGCAAAGTGTGGGGTTTTAAACACCAAAATAAACAAACCCACCTGATGTGAGAAGGTCCTCATTAATGACTACTGCAAAAGCTTGAGTAAAAAGCATTTCAGCTGCAAAATGTTTTAGCAGGGCAGACAAAGCCGAGTGACTGAAAAGTGGAGCTTTTTATGCCAAAGGAAAGCACGTAATCGCAAATACATAGCATTTCTCCAAGCTGACTCAAAACACATGGTTGAAAGTATTGAGGCAAATTAATTTTGGACAAGAACCCCAAGTGATGTTCCGGTGCTCAACACCAGGACTTGGTTCCGTGGGTGCTGGGCAGCTGGTGAGCGTTCGGGAGAGCTGGTGCCTCTGCGGGGCTCAGGCTGGCGGCAGGGTCCTGCCTGTTTGTGGGGCTGGGTTCAAACGGGGGGGGCATCTCCCTTCCCCACCCGGGCTGCCGACGCCGAGCCTGCTGCCCACGGGTGCAAGGCAGGGCTGTTTGTGCCCTTGGGGTAGTTTTCACACAGTCCAATTAATTTCTGATGAGTGCCTGACATAGGGACGGAGTTGTTATGCCCTTTAGCTCTGATTTCTACTCCTGGCCTTTCGCAGGTTTTCTGTATTTAAGGGCATTGCTCAGTCTTTGGGAGCAGCAGATGATTTGATAAGAGGCTATTTCAGTGACAAGAATTTGGCAGAAAGGGATGCTTTTTGTCTCCCCTCCTGTGGTGGGGGTCTGACAACACCCCCCTGCTCCATAGCAGTGTTAAATCACTGAACAAACGAATGTTTTGAAATTGCATTGAGCACCCAAAAAGCCTCGTAAATGTAAATCATAGAATCATTAGGATGGAAAAGACCTTTAAGATCATTGAATACAACTGTTAACCTAACACTGCCAAGTCTGCCACTAAACCATGTCCCTAAGCACCACGTCTATATGTCTTTTAAATACCTCCTGCATCCGGTTTCTATTTTTCTCCTGTCTTATAAATTAGTACAAGATGAATTTACTGTCAAGGACTGGAACCAGTCAGAAGCTGAAATTTTCTTTCGGTGGGAAATTCTGTCATTTCAAGGTTTATCACCTAGAATTGGAATGAAAAGATAAAATTTTGTGAAGAAAGAAAATTACTAAAGAAAAGTATATGAATTATTCACAACTTTTTAATTATTTCAGTAAGACTGAATTATTGCCTTCCTATAATCTGAAGTTTTAATATGATAAAATATTTTATTTCAATTACTTGAAAACATATTATAATACATTAAACATATATAAGTGGAACAAAGTTAATATTTCAGCATAATATAAAATTTGAAATGAAATTAATTGAAATAACAAGTGAAATACAAGTTTTTGCATTTCAGAACACAGTGAGATTGTCCATATCTCTCTTTGAGTTTTTTTTCTGTTTGTCCGGGGTGGATGTAACGCTACAGACGGTTTCAGTTTTACAGGCGTGGGTCTTCTCCAGGAAAACAACTCCATCAAAGCGTGCCCACAGCGTCATACTCAACCTGTGCGAAATGGGGCTGGAAACCAATATCTAAAGAGATGTCCGTTCCCATAGTCAGTTTGACTAGCTGAGGTATTATAACCCTGAAGAGATCAGACATAAGCAATCTGCGGTTCAAAAGTAGCTGGGATGTTCTTATATGCATTCAGTCAACAGCTTGTAGGCATTTTGTAAGTGGATTCCAGGATTGTGCTGTTAGCTGTGTGATCTGCTCCACAGGATCCTAGGGGCGGTTTTTGCAGTATTTAATAATAATTCACAGTATTCAAGGAACCTATGCCTGTGATGTTGGCAGAGTTGCAGTGTTGTATGTGGTACCACAATTTTTAAAGTGCTTTCTAAAACAAATGAGGCTTATGTAATTTCTCTTGTTTCCTCCCCTATCTCTAATAACCTGCTGACCGCTCTCGAACTGACCTGGCAGAGATATAGAGGTGGACAAACATTCAGTCCCCACAAGCTTAGTGAATAAGTGGGTAGTGGAGAGAGAGGATGGGGAGGCAGCGGATATGCAGCTACGTGGGTATCATGGCGGTACGTCCTTTCCTTCCTTTGAGCACCTATAGTTTACCTTGAAGCTTTTCCTCGTTCAGCGTGTGCTGCGCTCTCCCTTCGGCACCGTGAACGCACATCGGTACGCAGCGATGCACCGCACGACGCTGTGAGAGCGCAGCTCTGAGCGGTTCCACCTGGCTTGGGGTTAGTGGGGGGTAACAAAACTCTCTGCCTTTATTTCCCCCCTTTCCACTTTGGAATCGCACGAGAAAAGTCTCTTTCTTCTGGCACGTGCACATCCCCTGGCACAGGCATCTTCAGCGGTTTGGCACGGATGTGTTGCATCTGCAGCTGATCCTCCTCTGCTCTGGCTTCCTCTGATTGAGAGGTGCGATGGGGATGCCTTGGCGAGGAGCTCACCTTGAGCAGTAAACAAACATCTGAGAGCAGAGACGCTGCTTTGGCAGTGCCTGGCAATAGGATCTGCAAATGCCCCTTGCCATTAGCACTTGGAGGATGCAAACTGAGCTCACTGGAAGAAGGGAGGCTTGTGCAGGGGAAGGGAGGCTTGTGCGGGGGAGCCAGCGGGGCCAAGCCATGGACCTGCAGTTCAAGTGGCTGCCCTGCGGTGACTGTCACCCGTACGGCACGTCAGCAAGTGGTGCAACTGCAAACGCTTTCACCCTTCCGAGAATATAACCCGATAATCTTGAAATGCAGCATAATTCACAAATGGAGTTATTCTGGTTAGAGAAATAGCTCATTAATTGCATATTATATCTCTGGTGACTAACTCTTGGGCAGAGCATGCCCATCAGTGTCATACTGTTGCACACTTGTGGGGTAAACAGCCTCTTTGTTTTCTTCTGTTTGTCTCCTGTCCCCGAAGGGTGGGAGCTGGTGAAGGCAGACCCTGGCCTGGGCACCCTTGCCTGCTGCTCTCCCAGCCCGCACGGCCACCCTTGTCCCCGGGGTAATTCCTCTCTGCGCCCTGTGCTGCGCCTGCTTGGGGTGAAGCATCTCGTGGCAAAGCACAGCGAAGGAGAGACCTAACCAGCGCCTTTGGAAGCAGCTGCTGTGAAGCGCTGCAGTTCGAGCAGATGACTTCGGGGTGAGATTGAAAGAGGGAAGCAGGAGTGATGGGAACCCTGCAGAGAGGACATGTTGTGTGTCCTGCAATGGATGGCGGGCGGTCAGATCCTCCTGGAGGGGTCCTGGGGGACTGTCTCTGGCCGAGGTGGAAAGGACTTGCCCACAGCACCGCTCTCTGCTTATCTCGGATTCTTATGCAGCTCATGCAACGCAATGGGCGCAACAACCAGAAATCAGGTGGTGTGCAGTTGTGTCCCTTGTTAGTGGCTGGTTTTTTTGGTCCCGATGTGTTAAATTTGCTGAACCCACCGTGATTCACCCTGGCCTGTTGGGGTGTACCTGTACTCCTCCTAGGCTGGATCCCAAACGCGGCTCCCCTCCTTTGAAGCAGGGGCTGCCCTGTGGCTGCCTCCCAAACGTTTTATTCAGTGCATGTATAGAGCAATGCCAGAACAAATGGAAAAGCTTCAACTTCTCAGTCTGGTTTTCAGTCAATGCTGAGAGGAACAAAAGCTTTGATGGGAACATGAAATAATAGGAACCTGCCCTGCGCTCACAGCGCGGGTCTCCTGTCCCGGCGACCCTGACCGTGGGGCTGTTAATATTGCTTTCTCTTCGGAGCATGCAAAAATGGAGCAGCTTGTATTTGAGGCAGGGACCGCCTGTCGCTTGGGCTGTGGCATGCTGGGGTTTAAGATCTTGCTCTGCATCTTAGTATTTTATAGTCCAGAGAAGAACTCAGTGCGGAGGGAAGGAGCCCCTCTCGCTGGCTCGAAAATTTGTCCTTTCTGATAACGATTCCATTGGAATAAATAAGCTTCAAAGAAACCAAAGCAGCTTTCTCCCTCCTCTGTGTCTCCTTGTAGATAATGATGGTAGTTGTGCTCAGCTGGGATGCTTTTGACAGCTCTCCTTGCCTTTGAATGTCTGGCAAAGGGAGGCAAAGCATTCTTCATGGACAACTGTTGGTGGCAGCATCTGCTGCCTGAGAGCCAAGCTTCATTGGCCTTCGAGCCCTCGGTGCATGGCTCATCCCTTTCTTCAGGACTCTGGGAATGGAAACAGTGAAAAATATACAGAATTTCCTTTTGAGGCAAGAGTCTTCTGCACTTCCCCACCCCCCCATGTATCAAATGTGGTCTGTGTTGTGTGGCATCTGAAGCAGTGATGTTGATACCACCAAACTTTCTGATACAGTGCGTGTTCCTAGTGGGGTACAATCGGTGCAACGGGCCCACGCCAGCTGAACGTGTGAGAGACACACGCGCTGTCTTTGCTGTTGGAGTGGAATAAGAAATAAATCTTGTCCTGGTATTCTAAAACAAAACGATAACAACCTCCAGGGATTTCATGACATCTACTTAGAGAGATGTTCTACCTTCTCTGTGCCAAGCTGAAAGCAGATCTAACAGCTACCTGGCTCGGTGGGCTGGTACCCACAGCGGAGGAGGATGCTGGCATCTGTGCTGGCACTGTGTGCTGAGCCCATTAAGGGGTGACTCCTTCCTGCTGGGGTGTGCTGGGGCTCTTCCCTGGGTAAGCCCCTTCCCAGGGGCTCCTTCTGCCCAGAGGTATTGTCTATTTGCCAAAAAAATACTACATATTATGGAAACGCTTGCTGTAGCTGAAGCCATCTTGGTGGCAGCCGTGCAGCGCTCCAGCAGCCGCCGGGGCTCCCTGGGGGGATGACCCCCTTCCCACCAGTGGCAGAGACCGAGCACCGGTGCTCACCGACACAGCGGAGACCCGGGGGGGAGGCAGGCAGCTTCTCTGCTTGGGGATGAAAGGAGGAGGGCAGATGGCTGGATTTGACCAGCATGTAAAGCCTCAGAAAAGCCAGATGATTTAAGGAATCTTGTGGCAGGCGCTTGGCTCAGCCAGTCTTGGGTTTGCTGTTCTGTCAGTAAACCTCTGGCTTGGGCTCCCTAATTCTTGCTAAGATGGACAAATCCAGAACAGCAGAGCTATTGTGAGTGTAGTGTTGTTGAGCATCTCTGCAGCACGAATAGTGGGGCAATGGGGTCCTCTGGGACACGGGTGCAGGGGGCAAGGACAGATGGCACGAGGAGGCAGCCCAGGCTCCTGTGCACTGCAGAAAGTTATTTACAAGCCTGTTGTGTACAGATAATGAAATATTAATAAGCTGCCTGTGGAGTTCTGCACGTTTCCTTGTTTAGGTCTTTGGTAACAGAGGCTGCGTGTCCTCACGCTTGCTGTGCTGGTGTTGGTCAAGGGGATCCAGGGTGGGACTGTTGCTGTGGTTTAAGCTGCTCTGCAAAGAGATCTTTCCGACGACGTGCTGTCTGTGTTAGGGATCTTGCTGGCCCTGCAGGGATGACAGATATGTGGAGCTAGCGCAGGTGTTGCTCTGCACTGGTCTCTGTCCGCTCACCCTGGCTGTGCTCCCGGATCCCCGCGGAGGGTGGCGTGGCTGGCACGGGGCGATGCTACGTCCAGACCTTTGTGCCTTGCTCTTCCTCTGTGAGGAATGGTAACGATAAACCATCTGTAACGCAAGAGAGATTGGTAAGGTTTACATTTATTAAAGTTTGTAAAGCACTTTGTGCTGCTTCAGACTGATGCTGGTGCTGGTGCACAGGATTATTTTACTTCTGCACCACTTGGGAGAGCTGCTGTGATTTGCTGTTCTCCCGGCTCCTGGGGAAACTGCAAGGACTCTTGGCTGCTTTGCAGTCTCAAATGAGATTTTTCTGCATCCTTAATGTATTGAGTTTACTGTAATACAAAGAACGTCATGACACCCAGGAGGTTTCATATCAGATTCCATATGAATAGCATTATGGCCAAGCTCAACTTTTGATAAGGAACTGCAACTCCCTGCTTTTGGCTCTGTCAGTGTTTGGGTTTTATGGTTTTTGTAATGAAGAGAAATAGGTTGACACAAACGCACATTGAACATGATCACCAGCAGGAAAAATATGGCCCAAGTTTTGTCTAGGGTGGAGTTTTCTGGTCTGAACATGGATGCATGTTTTGGCTCCTGAATAGGATCCAAATAGGAAGAAAGAGAAGCCCGAGGTCTGATCGAATGTAGATCCAGGACCAAACATTTCCAGCTGGACTGGGGCGGTGTTTGCAACAGCAGCAAGCAAAGGATGGGCATCGTTGCTCTTCATGGTTGCTACCAATGCTTCATGTATAGAGAATGGAGTCAGGTCAGAAATTCATCATTCCTAATGACGCATTTCCACTCACTGGCTGTTTCTAGAAAACTTCCCTCACCTTTGTTATCAACAATGATCGCACAGAGTTTGTGAAACATTTGTATTTTCCCTTTCAGGTATAGGGAAATGACATTAAATGTTGAACAGGATTGTGTCGCGTGTAGGGGGAACGCGTTAAAACAGGAAATACAGTGGTTTAGAAAAATAAAAAAAAGTCATAAACAGGACTGAACTGGTGTCTATCAAGACAACATGAAAGAAGGCAGCAGGAGGAGAAGCTCTGCTTAGCATACGGCTAATGACTTGGCCAAATTGCTCTGAATTGCCATGCATGTGACAGAGAGCAGAATAAAGCCCAGATGTAATCTGCTCAATTCAGGCCAGAAAGGTTGCAGGATGTTTTCTTGAGAAGGAAGCTTTCATCTCTGTGTGTGGGTTTTTTTGGGTTGGCTTTTTTTTGTGGGTGGTTTTTTTTTTTTTTTGCACAGCAGCTTTGATGTTGGATTGTGAGTCCGAGCAGTGTTGAGCAGAGCCTGCCCATGCTGGGGCAGCGGACAGGGTGGTCTGGAGCCCCCTCCCCACCGGGCTGCTGAAAAGAAGCTTGCTTTATTTATTTATTTGGTTTTTGCAGAATCTGCATTTTCTATGGAAACGAGCTGAAATCTGCTGAGATAATTTTCTGCTTGGCTATTGATTAAGCCCATCCTGTTCCTCAGCAGGCGTTTGTTGTCCAAATGCTCCTTTTCTTTTCTCCTTGCTGATTATAACGGTGGAAATGTAATCCATGCCCTTATGAGAAAAGAAAGGGCGCTTCTTTATCTAGCCATCGATTTGAGACACAGCGCTCTTGTCCAGCTGTGCCCTTCTAACAGCTGCCGGCGGGTGCCCGGGATGGGCACCGCAGGCGGACACGGGGCCTCTGCAGCAGCTGAGCCATGGGTTGGATTTGTTTGTTGCTAACGAGCACATTTTTGAGTTGATTGAAAGGGGTGTTAATATTGAAAGAGGTGCTGTGATGCTGCTCTATGTGTGCAGACAGGTTGTATAGATCTCTGCTGTGCCGTTCCAGAGTGAAGTTAGTCTTGGATGAAATTATGAATTGATGCCAAAGTGGGGAGTACTGAAATATTAAATATATCATTTATAATATATGTCTCATTATAATACTATACATCTCATTTTGACATTTCCAAAACAAAGTGTTTCTCTCTTTGTCTCCAAAAGTATTGACCTGAGAGTAAAGTTAGTCAGTATATAGATTTTTCTTTTAAATCAGAGGAACTAGACGAGACATTCTGACTGCAAACAACATTTTTGTTTGTTCTCTGACAGAAGAGAAATCTGGTAGATTATCACGAGGATGAAAAATAAGTATTTTTTTCAAGCACTTTTGGGTTTTCCTGCCTGAAAGCCTACTTTTGCCAATGCTCCACTTGGTCCCTGTTTCCTGAGTGTCCAGGATAAGGTGCTGCAGCCAGAAAGAGGATGGAAAGGATGGAAAAGGAAAGGGCTCATCCTTTTCTGGGATACAGCAGCAGAGCCGAGAGGTCCCTGTGAGTTAACAGGGCCGCTTTAAAATTCTGTCAAATTAATTTTCTCCCTGTTGTTAAAATGACAACCTCTGGCGATGGGATTGACTTGAGAGGCAGTAAACAAGGAAATTGCATATTCTATTGCCAGTGTATTAATTTCATCGTTTGGGAACGTGAACTCATTTTCTGCCGTTGCCCTGGGGGTGTCTCTGTGAGCGTCTGTGCAGGTGCCCGGGGCTCGGGAAGATCAATTCCTCGCCGCCTGCAGCCGTACCTCAGCCGCTTCCCCTGCGGAGGAGGGAAGACCACCAAGTGATTTGCTAGCTGGCCTTTTGGCTGGAGACCCTCCCTGGCCCCCGGGAGGCGTGCAGCTCCCTGCGGCAGGGTCCCACGTCGGAGAGGGTGGGAGGTGTCCGCAGTCGGACTACTGCTGCTTATCATGTAAACCATTTATCCAAAGTTTCTGACCTTAAACTACTGTAAACTACCGACTACTCTATGATTGACAGCTTAGATTTTTGTTGCGAGTTGTTAGTTGAAAATGTCCTTTTCAGAGAGATAATCACACCCAGGTGCAGGATTGTTTTTGCAGTGTTATCCCACTGAATTATCATTCGTGAAAGAGATTGGAGATGGTTTTCAGGCTGAAATTTTTAAAAAGTGCCTGAATTAGAGTAGAGGTTAAAAAGTATTTCTTGTAATACATGTTTAGTTTCAGTGGACAGCCAATTTCCTTCAGGTTTAATCAAGGTCATTAGAACTACACCACAGCTGAATATATTTGTAATTTCTGTGTCTGGAAGCAGAAGTTGCTGCAGGTTCTTCACGCAGATGTGCAGCACGTGCTGAATATCTGGGCTGACCTGTCACAGAGGTTAACTGATTTATTGCAGTGTAATAAATAAGTAATGTTCTGTAAGACCCTGGAAAACTGTGGCTCTGGACCATAGCTGTGTTGTGGATAAGGTGACTGTATTTTGGTACAAATAATAGATTCTTTTCCTTTTTTTTTTTTCTTTTTTCTTTTCTTTTTTTTTCCCCCTGGACTGACTTGTTCTTTTTTTCATGTTTCATTTCTGTGGTGCATTGATGCACAGGTCTTTCTGTGCTGGAATGCTACTTAGATCTTGATCAAATGTATACTTTAAAAATATCTATAAACAAAATTCTTGGCTGTCTGTAAGAGCGCATCTCCACTGAAGTTAATGGATATAGGAGAGATGCTGCTCACTAAAGAGTAATGAAGAAATGGTAATTTCACAAGCATCCAGATCAGTCCCACCTCTTTAACTCTTAACCTGATTCTTTCTTCTCTTCTTTGGGAAAGCCTTTTCTATTGACTAAACAACTGGGATGCAATGATGCTAAAACAGGGTGGGGAATAAAATGCTTCCCCCTTTGATGTTCAAGAAGCCAGATCACAATTTCAAGTGCTCCCGAACCCAATACTCTTCCAAGTTACATTTAGAACTGATGATTAAGCTTCCTTTTAACTTTTTAATCTTGAACTGATATTGAGAAGTCTTTAAAAAGATGTTAGAGTAAAACAACGGACTTTCTAATCAATCACACAAAATTATAATATATTGGAAACTTATTATTAATAATGGACTATTATTCTTTATGTATCACGTCTTACTATCTAATCTATCTATATTAGTTACTTTTAAAAGGAAGCGGGTGATAAATTACTCCATTAAAGCAGAACGAAGAGACTTAACTCTTCAACAGGGAAAATTATAAAGGGGATTTTTACAGTAACTTAATGGTTTTGCCAAGCGCGTTACATGCTGTTGGCTTCCTGGGTGCTGAGTGCTGCGAGAGACGCGGAGTTTGGGCCAAGGGACGGGCGTTCGGTTCAGCGCCGGGTTGTGGGGGGCGGTGAGCAACGTGGAGGCCGCCTCTGCTTGGTGCAGTGTGTACGTGCCGACAGGTTTTGGGTTTTGACTTGATTATGATAAAATATAAGTTTTAGATGTGTTGTTTGGTTTGGGCTCCCATCACCTTCCGTCGGGTCTCCGCTGCATTCAGCGAGTCCATACAGACTGAGAGTTATGGAAACTTCTCTGCTTGACCCTGTGGAGGAGCTGATAAAAGGAAAAGAAAGCAACAGCCCTCTTCTCAAGCTCTTTTGAGGCTGTAGAGAAAATATATAGGAGAATCTGGGCAAAGGACAGTGTCAGGACACTTGCATTCCAGTTTTTGCTTTGTAATTTGCCCATCTCTGTCTCATTTTCTATCACTTTGGTGTGAGTTTTGAAAAACTGACTGAAACAGGCTGCTCATGTGCGGTTTGTTTCTGTGGGCACCTTTCCCTGACAGGTGTGAATTTATTACACCATTTCTTTAATGCACTTATTTTTTCCCCTCCAGCATGCCATGCAAGTCTCTCTTCTCGTGGTCACTTGGGTACGTGCCAGGCTTGGGGAGATGGAAGTAGAGAGAGGAGCACATACGTGTTTGCATTTGTAATGGGTGGAGAGAAAGGCTGCAAAAGAGCACTTTGTTATTTTCCTGCAGGCTGATAAAGAGCAAATTTCATCCGTTTTGGGGAGAATCCCTTGCAGCTTTTTGACATTTTGAGGCAGGTTCAAACCAAGGTAGAAGACCTGGACTGGGCAAACTGCTGGGAAAATGGGCTGCGTGGGGCTTTTTGAACTCTCTGGGCACCCCAGGGCTGATAGAGTCATAATATTGGCACTGGTATGTGCAGGCTTACATTCATCCACTTTCTCTGTTGCTACAACTTACTGCTATTAGAATAGCACCTAGAAGATTGGAATGGCATTGCGCAGCACTGGGCACACCCCGGTACACCGAGAGGTGCTGCAGAAGAGCTGCCAGGTGCAGAGGGAGAATGTGGAAACTCAGATGAGTGGGGAGAGAAAATCCAATAAATGAGCAGAATGGGATCCATCTATTTTAATGTTTTAGCTGTGCAGGGCTCATATAAGGGAAAAATCAATTTACTGAAATCCTAAATAAATAACTGATAAAAGAATACATTCATCTCGAATTGAAAACAAAAATGGAAATGGTAAATAAATGATTGTCTGAATGGGTAAAAGTGTTAAAAGCAGCAGTTGCAGAGTTGGAGGGCTAAAGGCAACTACATTTTCATATAAAACAAAATATAAAAGCGGCATAAATTGAGGATAAAGGCCTACTAGTAAGAGGCCTTTGTTTGTTTACCGATGCTTTAAACAGCTCATTTTTCTCCTCATTTTGATTTAAAATAATCTAAAATGGTGGGGAGGGATTTGCTGGGAAGAAGCACAGTGTGCAGCCTAATCTTCCATCCCACAGACTTACCAGCATTATCATAAAAATGCTGGAGGTTTTCTTGGTTTTCAACTCATTTTTGTGCAAGTCTTGCCAAATGAGCCCAAGTGCATTAATAATGGAACTGGAGTAATTTTCATGTTTATAGGGAAACAGGCAGTCTATTTGAATCTTGTGTTTTCATTGTCTTTGACAGTCTTTGTAATGCCCCCCTGGCAGTAGCAAACCCTTCGTCTGGGGTTTGGTTTGGCTAGACTGGGTTTTCCCAGTGCACTGCATCATCCCAGTTCCAGCTGGCCCTGTTTTAAGCTTCGGTATTGATGTTTTTTTTCTGCTGATTTTTTTTTGCAGGGAGTAAGCTGGGAATAAATGACAGCTCAGCTACTATTTGTATGACCCTCTGCCTGGAGATATCCCACCTGATTCCCAAATACAGTGTCTCAGATTGATTCAGCTGTGTTAGTCATAACTGACAGTAGTAAATCCATTGATTTGGGGTGTGTCGATGGATTTACTGCCCCTGCTGAATAACACAGCGTGATGCCTCAGCTGAGGATGCGATTGCCTTGAGTTAAGCTGGATCTCCACAGCCGCATCCCGAGTGCCAAGGATGCTGCAGCTGCAGGAGCCCGGGGTTCAGTACCCAGTGAGTCCTCCCAGTGCTCCCCAGTGCACACGTACTCGTTTACCCACGCCAAGGTTTGTGCAGCCTCAACATCCTTGCAATCGGTACCTGGGCTGGCAGTTAAAGCAAGATCTGCTATGCCCACCACTGCTGTCCTCCTTTGACAGCGGAGGTGTGTAGATGGGCTTGGGTTCTACTTGGATGTTGTACCAATAAAGCTACAGTTGGTAGATGAAACCCTTAATACGGATAAAGTTAACCTGCCACAGAGGTGGTTTATTCCATTACTGTTATTGCTCACTGCAGTATCTGAGTGCAAACACATCTGGAGATGTGGCAGGAAATAAACTCATTTCTCTTCTTTTGTCGCCAATTAATGCGCTGTTGTGTATCTTGTGGCTAAGTTAGTTGTGTTTTTCACTGCCACGCTGTTTCATGGGGAAAAGAAAGAAAATAGGAAAAGAAAGGAAGTTAATTTCCTAGGACAAAATGCTGGTTGAGTGGTGGTTTTGAATGTTACCCTATCTTAAATATCAGAGTAGTGCTAGTAGTAGCTGTACTTGGAGAAGATTAAATGCCGCAGTTGTTCTGGGTGGTGGCTGTGCAGTTGGCACATAGCAGCTGCCTTTCCCTCCTCCTCTGAAGTGGAGGTCCCCAAATCCAGCTTGCTGGGTGTCACCACCGACAGCAGCTCTGGTTTTAGTGCTGCAGGTGGTACCTTGGTATTCGGCTGTATGCAGTTGTGGCTTAGCTAGCTTTTGATTAGTGGTAGATGCATTCAATGTACTTTATTTTTTAAATTTTTGTTTGATGCAGCTGCATCATGAGATCGTACGTACCCATGTCTGGTTTTTAAGGGTTGCTGAGCACGTGAGAAGTTGGAGTAAGATGGTCCACAGACCTCCCTAAGCAGGGCAAAAAGCCTTTTGCTATTGCCATTTTTATCAGCACCTTTAAATGTATTGCTTTGCTCCATCCAGTGCCCCCCGTATATCTACTGGGGAGGGGGGTTTATGGTACTTTTGGGGTGCTTCAGAGCAGGAAAAGGAGAATGATGTTCACAGACTCTCCTTGTGTCATGCCAGTGCCATTGGTCCTGTGCTCCGTGCTCCCATTTGTGCTGCCAGATCCCTTTGAGGCTGGGTGACTGGAAAACATGCACCCTTTCACCCGTGGGGTATCACTGAGTCTGTGACAAAACCACAAGACCTTCAGCCACCCCTTTCCTTCTCCTTTCTCTCCTGTCTGTTCTCTGTAGTGCTTTGTACAGAGGTACCTATTATAATGCCTTTGTTTCCTTTAGAACTGGTTTTATTAAATTAATAACCCAGGAACACGTATGAACACTTCAAAGAAAGAAATGGTTTGTTGCAGTAAAACATCAGACACTTGCTTTGGTTTGTTACGCACTTTTTTTTGACTTAAAGCGCAAAAACATTTTTAATTTCTTGTGGCCGAGCATTGACAGCTGTAGGACGGACACCCAGCAAACTTGTGAGTACCCCGGTAAAAAGGTATAGCTTTGGAGGTAACAGTTGCACCGGTACCTGTCTGTTCTCCCTAGTAACGGATCTCAGGCAAATGCTTGATATTTGGGGGTTTTATGCAAACTACCTAAAAAGGCAAATTAGTGCTGGTACGAGATGGGAAGTAAGAGATTATGCAGTTTACAGTAACAAACTCACTTTCTGAAACAGTAACTGTAAAATATGTTAATACGTCCAAATAACGTATTTAACAGCGCACTACAACCTAGCTTGCTTTTGAACCATATTTCCCAGTCCAGTTTTAAAAGCACTTTACTTACGGTCACAGAAGTTAGAAGCCTAAAACGTTTCTTTTGTATTTTGCCCTGCAAATGGAGGGGGAGGCTATGGCCACTGCGCTGCAGCTTCCGAGCTGTCAGAGGTACTGCTTGTTATTAGGAAAAAACCTGCTGCATTAAAGCTTCCTGGTGCCATAGTTTCCACTTAAATAGGGCATTGCCTAAGAGCCATAGACTGGTTAATCCTACATCTTTTTAATGGAGTAGTTTGGTATCATTAGGGGAATGGCAAGCAGAGTCTATACCTGGACAACGACGCTGGGAAGGAAGCTGTTCTGGATAGCCGTCCAGGGGAAGTGATGGCAAATGCAGTCTAAAGAAAATGTGATTTTTAGGTGAGGCGAGTTCATTTCAGCACTGTGTAATACTCGCCTTCTCTAAACACCATACTCAGTACTACAGGAAAGCCTACATTTCTACCTATTTTGCTAGATAAAGCAGAATCTCTTTTTCTCTCTTGGCTTTTAACAATAACTGCATGTTGCAGTGGATTTCACCCTCTAGAACAATAAATATCTTGCAGGACAGGTGAAATTTTAAGACCTTATTTTGCTGCGGCTGCTGCATGTTTGAAACTTCTATTGAAATTAATGGCGATTGCACTCTTGTAACCGTGTTAGGAGAGAACCCCGTGACCTTATAAATGCAGGCAATATTGTGAAGCAGCTAGCTGCCTTCGGGTGGTGAAGAGCAAACAAAACTGCACTTTATATTAGACATCACTCATTTGTCCTTTCTCTTCTTCTATTGCACTCCAGGTCCTGATCCTATTAGCCACTGTGTCTTTTTGTAATTTACAAAAGTGATGCTTCGCGCTGGGATCTGGGAGGTGATTTCCTGCATTGCCTCCATCAGCATCACTCTTTTAACAGAGCCAATGTCTGCAAATAGTCGATCTGGGGCAAGTTCTTGCCGTTCCAGTGCATGCCAGAGAGTCTGTTTTATTTGCTGGCTCGGATATAAATCTGTTTTCGGTGGCCTCTCTCTCTTTCTCCAGCCCTGCAGAGGCAAACTGATGATATTGGAGGAAGGAGGAAATGCTGGGGGTGGGCAGAGGGCAGGAGACCGGATAAATGGTCATGTAGTTTATCTCTGATTCTTCCCAGTTATTCTCCTCTTACCTGTTGCCACAGTTAATTGAATTTTTGCCCAAATATGACCTATCCTAATTCCCATGAGCATAATTTTCAGAATGAGCGTGTAACTTCATTCCCTGTAGTCTCCAACGTATGTTTAAGCTCAAAGGCATTAGGGCAGAATGGTGGACGTCACAGTGTTTCCTGAAGGCATCCCATCGGCAGCCGTTCATTATGTATGATTTTCAGAAATTCAGAAGTTTCTTGACTTTTGCTAAAGGATCTGGTTTGATTTTTTTAAATTCAAGTGAGTACATGCTTACCGGAAGCCTGAGACTCATACTCTCCAGTCAGTTGCCTGTCCTTGAAAATGTCTCCACCTTTTTTTCCAGAATGCAGTTTTGTAGCATGTTCAAATTTCCATCAGACTTAAAACCTCGGTGTCATGCATTGCTTACAGCAGTGAAAATGTTGCATCACTGTAAATGGATTTGAAGACTGTCTCTTTTCCTAGGCAGATCAAGGAACCTACATTTCCTTCCATTAACTTCTTTAAAATGCATTTGAATATCAGTTATTTTCCCCGCTAAATGCATTTTAATCGAAATGTTAGAGCACAGTACATACCTTCTGAAAAACATAAAAATTTTTGGTTGCTTTAAAAAAGATTTGAGCACCAACAGTGCTCAAGTTCTGCTTTTTTGTTTTTTGGTGTGGGTGGTTTTTTTTGTTTGTTTGGTTGGTTTTTTGTTTTTTTTTTTTTTTTTTCCAGTGGAGGGGTGAGAGGGCAAGCAGCTTTCCCTCCCCTCCTTTGATTTCTCCTCCACCCTACCCGTGGAGAAATCAAAGGATGTATGGGGTGAGCTGACCTTCCCCAGCTGGCACAGAAACCTGGATTAGATTCCTGCAGAGGCTTCCTGGCCCTGCCTTCATCGCAGGCAATATTTCTGGAAAACAAAACAGTCAACATGTTTATAGCTCAGGTTCAAAACTCTTGCAAAAAGAGAACCCAAATAGAAATTCTGATTTGTTTCCCCTCTGCGTGCCCCTTCAATCACCGTGTGTCAAAGTCGGTGTTGCTGGAGTAGCTCTTCTCTTCCCGGCTACCGAGAAGGGACGTCGAATCTTACTGTAACACTAATTACTGAAAATGTCTTGGTGTCCTTTATCTGAATCTTCAAAGGGTGAAACTATTATTATAGAGAAATAGCATATCACATGAAATATCGCAATTGAGTGTGCAAGGCCATGGATCAGAAAGATTGCCTGAATTAACTCGACTCGGTGATGAATGGGAAGGGTAATAACTTCTCAGAAGAGCCATAGAAGGCAGGCAGCAGCTTGATTAGCAGTGATATATCATGGGTAAGGATTTAGGGAAACACAGATCCAGAAAAAAAAAAGTCAAAATGTGCCTCCCTCATGAGGCCTTGTTCTGGGGAAGAAACCAGCAGCGAAGGTAGGGGAGATGGAGCTTCACAGAAAACAAGTGAAGCGTTTGCTGGAGGGGGGACGTGGGCGTGGGGGCAACACGCACCTGGAAAAGAGAGAATTGGAGAGGGGAAGAGTTTCCCATTCTCTGCAGATCATGCTAAAGTCTCCATCCTGGGGATGACTTCTTATGAGTTCTGAGGCAGTGATAATCCCTCTGAAAAAGAGTTCCCGGCTTTCCTCTAGCTCACCCAAAGGCAGATCAGTGACTCCACAGAAATCAGTGGAGTTTATTTTGATTTACTAAGTCTAAATGAAAGGATTATGCCAAAGGACCCAGAGTCTTTAAGCTGCTGTACTTGACTGAAATCAATGAGACAGCATCACATTATACCAGCTAAGGACATGGCCTGACTTATTCTGTTTCTGGGATGCAAATACAAAATCTTTTAATGGGGACAGATATTTCGAGATCCTTCTCCATTTGCTCTATGTTGTGTCTCTCTCCTGATTACTTAGTTCTAAGTAGTCCAGGAAGAAAATTCAGCTGCTGTTTGCTGGGTTTGGATTTATTTATATTCATTTCTATTCATGACATAGTTTCAAACAGCTGGGATTCTGAAGATACTGTAACATGGATTAACACTTCATAATCTGATAGCAATATTTAATAGACCAATCATTATTTGTTAATTCATTGCTTGCTTTTTCTGTTCTTCCTTAAAATACAGCTTTATTTTATTTTTAAATCTGGTAAAGTCTCAAGATCCTTGGGGCTAGGTTTTTATATTTTCTTATAGTACCATGTACGAAAGCTCACTGAAGTCGGTAGGAAGCTTTTGATAGTTGGATATCTCAGTAGCACGTTTGCTGCTCACCGTGATGTCCAGGGGCTGCTGAGCACGTGAAAGCAGAGCCTGAGCGGAGGTGCCCAGCCGGGTGGACCACAAGGACCCATGATCCAGGGAGCTTGGAGGATGTCAAACTTGCAAACGGCAGTAAAAAATACAGGGTTGTCCCTTCCTTCCCCCAGTGTGTGTTAATGGTCCTTTCATTTTACATCGGGATGCTTCATCTGTAAGGTGGGAATAACCTTACAGGGTGTGAAACCCTGAGTGTCCCTATTCCCAGTGGCAGGGGGGGTTTGCAGGGCGGTCACCCCAAGACCCCTCCGAATTAGGAGGGAACTGCAGCCGCCCGGGGTCTCTGCTCTGTGCCTATGGCTTTCCTGGTGCTCCTGCCTCATCCCAAGTTGAGCATGTGCTGAAGCACTCCTGGGTGTATATACTGCAGGCACATCGCCTCTGTTCGGTGCTGATTTTTCCTGATTACATCACTGGACTCAGAAAAATCACATGGCTCTTTAATAACTAAAAACTAAAAAGGGAGGGAGGGAATAAAGCAAGTCTCTAGATAAAGTGCTTATAAGTACAGGCAACCCACAGAGGAAAGTCAATGGGTCCCTCCAGTGCTGGAAGCACTTGAATCTCCTGCGGCGGGGTGAGAGCTCCTCTGCTTAAATGTTGAGCTGGTTCAGTGCTTCCCGCCCTGTGCACCTCCAGCAGATGCATCTTTAACAGCCAGCTCCTGAGCAAGGGAGGTTACAAACTCCCATTTACTGATTTCTTTTTTTTTTAATACATTAACCAGTTCACTGACACAAGATTATCACTGAAACACAGAAAATTTAGCTTTCTTCTGTGACCATAAAACTGCCAGATTAATACAAATCCTGCTTCTTTCTTACATAAAATCTTTGTAAAGTGGAAAGCCACTGTACTGTGACAATTTTTACGAAAATTTACCCTGCAGACTGCATGTAATGTGTGGGGGGTTTGGGGTTTTTTTTGGGTTGTTTTTGTTTTCACTCCTGAAGGATTCAGAAGACCACCTACTGTATATAAACACACAGCTTTTCAAGATCACTTTAGGATTTGGGGTTAAGCTCCTGGAGAACAGTCTGGTATAAAGGGACTTGGTTTTGAAGAGCCGTGTGTGCCGTAGGGTGGATGGCCATGGGAAGCCTTCCTGAGAAGCTGGGCGTGAGGCACCACGTCTGAGAGCACACACCCAGCAAGTGCTGTCAGCCCAGTACAGTGCAGAAGTGGAAGAGTAACCCGTGTCATCCACTAAAAAGGGAGGCTGAAGATCTGTGTCGAAGGGATTAGTTTATTGTAAAATACGTTAGTGGCTAACTCCAGGTCAAGGTTCCTTCTAGAAATGGCCCTTGAGTGAATACCCAAAGTGAATTGCCAATATTGTTCTGTTCTTTCACTGTCCCTCCCCAAATAGACTTTGCTATTACAACCCTAACTTATTCCAAATCCTTGATTATATCTGGGCTGGATGTGCTGAATGCCAGATTTTTCAGTCCTACCTGTCTCTGCTTGCAACACTAGAAGTCGATACAGCTATGATAGCATGCACCCAGTGCTCCTGGGTATCAGGTCTACATGCAATGGAGTCCCTGGAAACAATAGAAATTGCCATGGTCATGGTGGGCTGCTTTTGTTAGCTATTGTAGTAGGAATTGCTCCGGAAGGTGCTACTTTGCTTTATGTCATTTGAGATCTGTACGTAGTCTGTGCAATTAAAAGACAGAAGATGAAATAGCTGTCAGCAGTTCAGAGCACCAGCCTTTTGCAAGGCTCTTTGAGCTTAAGAAACTAAAGAAACCTCTATCCAGGGTTTAACTTCCAAAATGAGATGAGCTTTGGGAAGGTCATGCAAGAAGAAGCTGATAGGCAGCTGATTGTGCAAGGATTAAAAAAGAAAAAAGTAAGGCCATTGCAACTATCACTTTAAGGATTTCAGACAGACCTAGCAAAATAATGGACAATATTAAGGAATTACAGTTTTTACAATATTAAGGGTTACATTTAATAGTACAACATTTTATTTTCTACCATGCAGAAGGCTTTTAGATCCAAAAGATTCCTTATGGTAGAGTCCTGAACCTTAACCTTGCCCTGATTAAGTTCTTATTTCTCAAATTCTTATAAAATGCTGTGAAGTTAAAAATTCAATGTTTTTAGAGATTGAGTTTTAGATCCTTTTCCAGTTTATAGATAAAATGCCATATTAAATATAAGGTGTTTTATGTTTCATTATGTAATTCTGGATAGCTCTCACTCGAAGATAAATCAATGTAGACTAAAGAAGAGTATTTTTTGTAACATAGATTTATGGCAGTGCACAATAAAGTGCTGCTTCTCAGTTGCAGGTATTTTTGGCATTCTAGTTAAAAGCGTCAAAACAAATGATTAAACTTAAATTACCCAGTAGCATCTCTGCTACCCCCATACCAATGTAATAAAGCAAATACTAAATCTGTAAGAGACAAATCCAACAGCATCCTCCTGCTGTGTCGTTAACTTTCTCCCAATTGCTGAGATATCTGCAAATTTTGCTCTGTGTCTACAATACAGAGGAGGAAAAACAAGGATGCTTTTAGGCTGAGGGCAGCAGGAGGAGATGCCGTGGGTTGCCCTTCCAGGGGAAAAGCAGGGAAGTTGCAAGATAAGGATTTAACGACGTCTGTGCTGTCCCAAACCAGACCCCAGCGGGTGCAAGGCAGAGACCACCGTCCTGCACGCTGCTGGCCGGCTCTTTAACGCAATCCTCTGCAACTGCAAGGGAAAGGGGACCTGGAGTGACTTGGTGTGTTATGCCTGTCTTGAATTAGGATCTCTGTTTTGAATTATATACTTGATTATGCTCCTGTGCCTGAGTGGGAGCTTCTGGCAGCGGGAAGAGGCGTAGGGTGGCAGTGCCCATCTCGTGAGGGGCCAGCGAGCGGTAAGCCCATCATTGGGATGTGCTCAGAATCAATGGCCTTCATGGGCAGAGCCTGGCCAGCTGGCAACAGTGGGTCCTTTGGCTTTGGTTTGATGTGTAGGTCCCAGGTTTGAGGAGACGAGCCTGTGGTTTATTTGCATTTATAGTCTTTTGAAGAGAGCAGAAAGAGCACCAGGTAAATTGCAGAGCAAACAAACAAAAAAAAATCATTTTAATTTTAAGCCTCGTTTTGAGGCCCTGACTTGTAAATTGGTTTTCTTTTTTTTTTTGTTGTTTTTTTTTTCGTTCCCATTAATTCAAAAAACATTGGCAATACTGACCACGTAAAGCAACGTTGGGCTAAATAGAAACTAAATCTCCGGAGAAAGATTGTGACAAAGCTATATCTGCAATGAGAACTGCAGATACTTGGGCTGGCAAATAAACAGCGAGAGCAGAGGTGAAGTTCTCCTGTTTTGTGTCCCCGCCGGTGCAGAGCGTGCAGCTCAGCTGCGGTGGCGATCGGCAGTCCAGGTGTGGCAGAGGTGATCTTCTCTGTATTTTAAACTTGACACCAGAGAAAAACACGTTGGGCTGGGGTTTCAATTACACGTGTGGAATGTAGAAGTTGATGATATTCTATGAAAATTCAATAAACCTTGAGAACAGCATCAGGGCTGATATCTGTAATTTAAAGTAATGGATATCAAGAAATTGTTACTCATTTATCTTTACTGCCGAGTTTCAGAGGCACCAAAGAGACTTCATTAGGCTCTTTTTTTTTTTTTAAATAGCTTCATTTATCTCAATCAATGATGGGTTCTAGAGGTGGCTGACTATTATGTTTAATAATACACAAGATAAAAAAATCGCCATCCTTTCATAATTTTTGACATATGTGGAAAGGATGTATGAAATCTCTTCTCAGTGGGAGATAGAAATAGATTTTCTTTTTTTTTTAAACTTCATTATGCAAGATAAATGTGTTTTTGTCGCACAATGTGATCTGTAGGCAGAATATTTAAATCTTTGTTTTACACGGATTGAAGTTTCATTAGAAGAAATTACTCTGGAAACTTGGGTTTAGGCAAATACTCTACATGAACATGACTTGATTTAATCCTGCGGATGCTACCCCAGAGAAACCTCCTCAGGAGATGCAGTTTAGCCTGGACCTTTGAATAGAAGTTTTATGGAAATGTGAAAATTGGAAGTAGCTGTCTTTAATCCCTCCCACTCCTCTCATCCCTCTCGGGGTGCCTGTTGCCTCAGCCAGGGGTTTGAGGAGCAAGGGTTAATGTTATTCCCAGGCTACATAATCTGAGTTTTGGACCTGTTTAGCTCCCTGCAATGCCATCTCCCATTCCCCTCCCCTGGGCCTTGTGCTCCACTCCAGAAAAAAGTGTTTCTTTTGCAAACTTAAGCACAGGTCCTGCATTTGGGTGTCCCGGAGAGTGGACAAGTCTCTGCGGGTACGTACCTGCTGCTCTGGCTTGTCGTGGGCTGTTTCAGCCCCTTGTTGCTTGATGGAGGTTGAAATAGGTTTCGCACCTTCCTTTTTTGCTCCTCTCTCAGATAATTTGGTTACGGGTTTGGCACAGCTTAAGAAGCAATCTTGAGGAATTAAACTTACTTTTGCTCTTTAGCGTCCTTCAAAAATTTGCAAAACCCTCGACAAGTGATTTTTCACAGGTTACTGAAGGCAGGCTGCTTGTTGAGTCTGACCAAAGGAGCATTGCGTTCGGGAACGAGGTGAGGTGCAAACAAAGAATTCGTCTAGTGGAAAGGAGTAAAGAAAAACTATGGGAAATGAAGAAACCCGATAGATCTTACTGTTGTGGGCTCACAGCCAATGCTACCATCTGAAGTGCTGCTCCCTGGGCTCAGAGGAATTAAAGGAGATGAGATTAAAAAAAAAAAAATTAAAAACAGTGGATTCTAAAGCAAAAGTAACAAACCTCATGCTAAACGTGGGTGGCAAGCTCATGGCTGGCATCTGTGAGACTATACGGGGATTCAAAGTGGACAGGTCCCCTGACTAAATCAGGTTGTCTTCCCCTAATGCGATTGCTGGCCTGCTCTTGTGTACAGTGTGCTTCAAATCCCAAAGGCCAGTGCACAAGCAGACCGAAAAGCAAGAGTTTCTATGAAAGGGGTTTCTAAAAGGGAATGTCCTTCATGGTTGTTAGAAAGGAAACTTTACCTGACAGATTTGAATACTGAAGTCTGTCAAAGAAGATGCATTCGTCTGTTCATGAATACGAGGAACTTGGGAAGCTCCCTTTGTGCTCCAAACTTATTTTGTTAGGATTTGGCAGGGAAGAAAGGCTTGGTTTGGATATGTAGTGCCACTGGGGAATGGCTTAGTGGTATAAGCTTTGTTTTGAAATAACACAGATGGCATGATAGTGACATGTAACTAGTTCTGTATGTAGGCAACAGATGCAAAATATGTCTTTATTTAACTTTGATAAATTGTAGGTGAAATATAGAGGAGCTGTGTAATTGCCAAGAGAGAAAAATGAATTTCTGAAGAGAACTTTGGAATAACTCCTCCTGGGAAGGGCTGCGCTGGCAATTTCCGTGCTCCAGAAGCGGTTTATTTCCTCTTGCTGCAAAATCTGAATGTTTGGTGTTTGGGAGTCCATGTTTGAATCCCAGGAACATCAGTTTGTTAATTCAAACCTTGTGGATAATTTCTATGCAATTTTCTGGTTGAGTGCTCATGTTTCCAAAGGGTAAAGGACAGAGGAAAAAAAAAATCCAAAAGCATAAATGGAAAGAAGGCCTTTGACTTCCATTGGCAAAGGGGGGAATTAGGAAATTTGGTCTATTCCTGTACAGCTGCAGTGGTCCCAGCCTTTGTATCAACAGAGGATGAGGTTGGGAGATGTTAACCCATACTAGTTCTAGGTGATGTGGGTATGCCAAGGAGGTTGCAGAAGTAGGTAAGCACATGGAGTAGGCGGGTGATAGTGAGTTTGTGGCATGTAATGCTGCTGATTCCGGTTAGGATGAATACAAGGGTGATGATTATTCAAACATTCAGCGTATAAATATCCAGATCGAAAAAAAGTCTTTACTTTAAAGGATGACCATGTGCCTTGAGGCTTCCTGCAGGACATCCTTAAGTATCAGCAAAACCAACTCGATGAGGGCAGAGAGGCTTAAACTACTGCATAAATAAGACTAAATCAGACAGGGAATGTGTGAAAATGGGGATCCTTGGAGGTTTTGCTGTATTAGACCCAAGATGTATCATCTGGTGCAAATATTAAGGCTGGCAGTTTGTCTTTGCATTAAGAGGCCACTGAATAATTTACGTGTTCTGGTAAGCATTATTCTGCAGCTGCAGAAGCAGGGAGAGGCTGGTTAATGTGATGGCAATTAATGAGTTAAGTGGAGTGCAAAATCGAGGCAGTTGTGTGCTGCTTTGCGAGGTCCTATCCGACATTAGCACAGTTAACATCCAACGATTAAGTTCTCCAGATAAGTGCAAAAGATTAGACTCCTTTCATAAGTCACACCAACAATTTACCTGAAATGGGATAATCAGACATGATCTTTCTTTGCAAGTTACAGCTTACCGAAATGGAACATGATATTTATTTCTAAGTTGTTCCATTCTTAACACAAGTAAATAATAAATGCCAGGGAATCTGTTTTAAAGAGGTCTAAGATACAGTGTTTTCTATCAGAGTGTATTTCTTTCAATTCACTCCTAAGAAAAATCCCATCACTTTTGGTTATGTAGTTTTGTTTCATCTTGTTATTGCAGCTGGAACGTGGGTCTGCACTGACAGTATGTTTTCAACAGGCTATGTATAGTGTCATGCACAACTAGAGGTTTTCCCAGCATATATTGTGGAACTGTCTAATTTAACTTTCTGCGTTTAAAATACATCTTCTATTCTTATGATTTGTTAAAAATGGAAGAACTGGTCTTCAGGTAGGTGGTTCAAGGAACTCCTGAAACACCAGAAAGTCGGGGCCAAGCTCTGTTTCCAGAGGTAAAGGTTCGATTGATCACTGAGAGGGCTGGGCCAAAAGGATGTCACTAGTTTAAAAGGCAATGCATTTTTACATGCACTTTAAAAATGGACTCTACATTCATGCTGGATTTCTCAGGCTTGTGGTTCTTTGAGATCCTATTCGTTCTCTTTGCTGAGTGCTGTTGAGAAAATATAGTTTCCAAAGGTTACAGCCACTCTTGGGATCAATAATTCTGGCACAATTGTGTGCAAGGAATAAGTAAATCTCAACTTTCTGACACGTTGGAGCGGAGGTTTCTGTCACAAGCAGGGTGTGACTGATCCCTGGACTTGCAGGAGAAGGTGGTGCGCTCGTACCAAGGTGACTCTGAAGCTACTGCCGTGAGCTTAATTATGAGCTCTAAGCAGCAAGGGGGAGGTTCATTTTGTTGCTTGTGGGGGAATAAGGGCTCTCAGCTACGTGTATGTGTGCTTGAGCCCTTACGGGCTGTTTGTCAGAGGAGCTGCTGTTGCGTTGCAGGTAGGAAATTTCGTGGGCAGAATGGTGGAAGAGACCTGGTAGAACAAAGCTTGGGGCCACTGGTCCCCAGTGGGTGCTGCCAGGCTGTAGGGATGCCCTGCAAGTGGAGTGCTCCCAAGGGCAAAAACATGAAACCAGGCAACATGCAGTTATTTTTTCTCGTGTTTACAGTGGAATGATGACATTTCAAGCAATGTGTGAGCAAGAGACATTACATTGTCAAATCTAATAAACTGATCGTTAATCATCAGTCCTTGTCTATGTTCAGAACATGTTCCCTATGTATTTGTACATATTTCTAAGCTAATGGTTCTTGATACAGTTGTATTGGAGATCTAAGCATGTCACTTAAACTTGTAAGGTGCTTTTTATTAAATTCATCTTTTCATTTTAGTGTTTTTAAGGACTGTTCTGGAATTTTCTATGAAAATATTGAGCAAAACATTTTTATT
>NW_009200877.1:0-8191 GCF_000690835.1 Fulmarus glacialis | reverse complement strand
GAACTGAATCAACCATCTGACAATGTACCAGACCATCTCACCAGGTTCCCGTATGGATGTTGTGTTTCAAATGCTCTTCCATCCTTCTTGGTGAGGAAACCCATCCCATAGTGCCTCACAGCCCTCACCATCACTTCGTACCAAGTTTGGCCCATTCCAAGTATATTTTTTTTTTTTTTTTTTTTTTTGCTATTCCTGTCTACACATACATGCTGAAGGCCACAGCTTTCACCCAGGCAGGTTACCAAAACCTTTTTGAGATTAGCTTTTTTTTTTTTCCCCCTGAATCCCATAAAAAAACATTTGGGCAAAGGTCCAAAATCCAGCATTTCTTTCACTTGAAAGAAATGGCCCATTCCTCCCTGTTACAGATTATCTTTTCCCTCTCAAGGACATTTAGGACATACAGCTTCTTGTATGTACATTACATGTGTGGTTTATTTAGCAAGACGTTACGCCTAGTTCCCACTGTGCTTGAACTCACCTGATGAAGTCTTCCGATGGAAAAACTTAAATTTACATGACTCATTCTACCTGATTCGTACAAAAATATTATTCCTTTTGAGTGATATTTATGATTTTGAAAATGAAATTCAGAGGGGAGCAGTCAGGGCTCTCCCGTTCCCCACCCCAGTGCTGTGACTCAGTGGTTTTGGGTACAGGGACAGACAGCCTATTACAAGGAAACAGGACGTATTTTAAGACCTGTTGTAACTCATCTGTGGCTCTGGCAAAACATCCATCTCTGCTGAGCTTTCTCCTCTATCCACATTAACAATGGGCGTTTGGCTAAAATAGGCTTGAAAACTCTCTAATGTGAATCCTGTCAGTATAAAATTTCTTCTCTTTCCCCTTAGGATTTTTGCTTGTTGGTTTTTCTTGAGATTTTTCTAATATATTTGAATGATTTCCTCCTGTTAATTTTATAAGATTCCTTCTATGTGAATAAATTTAAACTAAGACTGCAGCCATTCATACTGACTGTAAATCAAGAGGAAGCTCAAGAGAAAAGAAATGCCGTTCTCTGAAGATACATTCCACTCAATTTTCTCCTGTTATGTTTGTGTCATGTCCAGTGGGGCTGATTACAGCTGTCTATGTGGTATTGTCGTGTAGTTAGAATAGGAGGTTTTTTAATGCTGCTGTTATTAAGAGATTTTTATGGTACTCGCTAACACACAAGAAAGTTAACCTGGAACACAGCTACCGGAGCCTACACCTTCTTTCCACTCATTTTGGTGTCCCATTTGACTTAGCTTCAACAGGCTTTTGAAGCAAAATTTAAAATGAGCTACTCGCTGCAGAGGTTTTTCCATTGGGGATCTATTCTTGAGCAGATTTTATGCCCTCATATCTACAGGGCTGATGGTGCATGTCCCTATTCTGCTAATTAAACAAGAATTCAAGCATGTCTTTATGGTGTTGTTAAAGTAACACCTGCAGGGTGCTGTGAGCAAGTAAGGGTTGATCTTGCTCATGGCAAGAAAGATCTATACACAAAGCAGTGCGGTGTTATTTCTGCAACAACTGTCAGTCTGGCAATTTCACTGGAAGAAAGTTAAAATAAATTATTTCAGTTGTTGATTTTTCCGTAGTTTTCTGGGTTTGGGACACTTTCCATTGGTGCTATAGAGACAATATAATGTATTGATTGTGCAAAATCGGTTTAAAAAGATAAGGCACCTCAGAGATGTTTAAAAATGGCCTTTCAGTCAAAGAGCTATCTTTGTTCTCCACATTTTGGAGAATGCTGCAGCTTTCATGATCTCCTGTTTATCAAGCATTCCTCTTTTCCTGGCACTGATACACATACTTTTCAATGGAATTCAAGATACGAGTTTAGGTACATTACAGATACTTTTTTTCAAATGTGTTGTCTACAGCTGCTGGTGGATATCTATAGATAAAGACAACCACAACTCCGTCTTTATGACTGTTCCTGAATGGTTGGATGTGTTTGAAGGGGAGCACTTACCAGCTGGAGTTATTTCTGTTATCCAGTAGTTCAAATACATCATGGGTTATCAAATCAAAGTTTTGTTTCAAGAAATGTCTGGGTGATCCTGATTTACAAGGACCATGGTCTGCTGTGGGATGAAGTCATATGCAACGAGGTGCATTGAGCTCTTCTAGAACTGAAAGGAAAGGATAAGAAAAGAGGGAAGAAGTAGTAATAAAACCTAAAAATATTAACTTTATCAGTATAGGAGTTTCTAAAGTACTGCTTCAATGTGGGATGGGACAAAGAGAAAATAAAAAGCCAGAAGAGATTGCAGGCTTGTTACTACTTTTTGGAATCAAGTGGGACCAGTCTCTGTCCTCCATTTGTACTCCTCTAGACACTTGCTCAAGTTTTACTTGGCCATCTAGTTGTTTTATTTTCCTATTTCACCTCAGGCTTCCTGGGAAACCTTGGTTCTCTATTCTCCTAAAGGTCACAAACTCTACAGCTCAGTAAGGCTGATTTTGTTACACAGACTCCTGCTCCATTAACACAGTCCATAGGTTATTTCTAATCCCCAGAATTGATTTATTTGGTCCTTGTAGATGCCATTTGTTACACATTATTCTCAGCATTTATTCACAGCACAAACAGATGGTCAACGAAACCAATTAACCTTTCCCAATATCCCTTTCAGGCTTTCCATGGTTTTTTGAGTCTATGGACAAATGAACAAGAACTATCAGGAGACTTCATGCCAGAGCATGATGAATAGGAAAGCCGACTGGCACGCGTGTTGCGCTCAAATAAACCTCGCCCCCCCAGGCTTGAGCGCTGGAGGAGGAGTATTGCTGACCGAACAGGGAGGAGAAAAGAACTGCCAAGAGGTGGAGTGACCTAAGTCTGTCTGTCTGCTTGTTTAATGGTGTGGAGGGTAGGGAGAGATGACAGCTTAATCTCACTCCTCGGTTAGGTTTTGTTTTTTTAAGGATTTTCAAGATACAAGGAGTGTGTATTTTGAGGTTAAATGACAGGTTTTGTTATAAACGGTTCTTTCAATCATCAAAGCATTCACTAAGTGCCACGTGAAAATAAAAAAAAAAATCTATTTTGTTAGCTATAAATGTAATACATGTGTAATTATAAATTGCATCCCTGCCCTTCACTGATAAACGGGAAGACAGACCATGTAAATTTAGAACAGTATTAATTGTTAACTTCCATGATAAAACTATAAATAAGTATTGAGGTGGATCCTATCTCAATCTGGTTATCTGTGTAATAAAAACACAACTGCATTTGCATTGTACAAAACATCCTTTGATTGTTTCATGGCTGATCAGTTTATTGTCAGAGCACGTGGCCTGTTGGATGGACACATCTAATTTGTCCTGTTGTCAAATCCTGAAGACAATGGACTGAAGGGACTTGGCAGGGTGCGGTAGGGTTGTGTCAGGGCTCAAAGTAGGATTTTTGAGAGTTTCTTTAGTCTCCACAGGGTTTCCTGGTCCTACCTAGCAGATGCTGCATTGTGTGGAGAGCTGCAATTATTTTATCTATACAAGCTATGTCTGTGTAATGACCACAGTGATGTTTCTTACGTGCCTAATGCTACCTGTGTATCCCACGCGGATTTTGTATGTGGTAAGCGGAGCTGAGACTTGACAAACCTACCAAGAAACCTCACTTGGACTATAAGTCTTCTGATTTTAGTGAAGGCAACATAGTCTGTCCAGCTGGAATAACATCCCACACCAGTGCCTCACGGCCTGTCGGAAAGGTTTACTCAGGGTCTGAGGTGATGGCTCATAGCCGGTAACAGCCACGTGCTCATCTTTGTCCAGATACTTGCCATTTATGCCTCCTTTTGCTTAGGCTGTCAGGGTTATTTAAGCTAGGAAGTAGAAAGCCAAAGGTGTTTCTCTTCTTTACACCAAGCGTGTCAAAATAAGTGACTCTAGGTATCTTCTCAAAAGAGTCCAGACTTTGTTACTGATCCACTCCACTCGTTTGTTGGATTGTGCTCTGTTAGCAGGCGAGGGGCTGTGGGCTGTAATTACTCATTTGGGTTAATCCTCATCTCAGATTAGTACTGAGACAAATGCCCGGCCCCGGGGCTGTACCTGCTCTGCATCGCTACAGGCGCCGAAGATCAGCCCCGGGTTCCTCCTCTTGGGGAAGGTGGGAAGTTGCATTTATTAATTCTGCAGATTCTTTTCCCTTTGTTTCCTCCCTGTGTTAGAAAAGCTGGGTCTGCACAGGGACAGCTGATACAGGTATTCCCTTCTCCTTCCAGCCCCGTGCTTTGATGCCTGGGTGTGTGTTGGTGCTCTGTGGCTCGGGGTCCACCTGCAACAGGTCTGAGCCAGGAGGCTGAATCCCTCTCTGCTGAAATGCACGGCGTAATAATGCAAACGAAACCTCTGCATCTTGGGTCCCTCTCTGGTTACGGCAGGAAAGAAGCAAAGATTAAAGTTGAAGAGACTGTATTCTGCAAATCTGAGTCTGATCTCTTCTGTTTTACAGATACCACTCTTAAAAAAAAAAAAAAAAAAAAAAAGTATTCCTAGATCCGGGCTCTCTTGTGTTAGGCTGGATCTCTGGATCTTAGCATTGCTATGTGGAAAGAATTGTATAACAGAAGTAAATGTTTGAGGACTTCTTGCACTGTACTTCTGAATCCCTTAATGCTGTGTGCATCTCACGGGCGGGCAGCCCCTCCGAGCAGAGCTGAATTCAGTCTGAAGCTTGCACCACAGACCCCCGCGCTCCTGGGAAGGTATTTTCCTTTCCTCGGTGTTCCAAAAATTGGCACTTTCTGAAGTGAAGGTTATTCCAATTTAAACATCCATGTTCTGCTTATATGTTCAATTACAGACGGTCATACATTTTTTTCACAAATATGAAAATTATCGTCTGAAGAGGAATTCTTAAAATCCCATTATCAAACATAGTAAAAACAGATGAAGAAATCCCACCCAGGGCAGCAATGGTTAATGACACTTACAAAACAAGCTATAAACCTATGCAGCCCTCCTGACCAGAGGGGGGGCAAGCAGGTTTGAAGTCTCCATCCTCATCTTCACAAAGCACAAGAACGGCGTGTGAGTACCTCAGGAGGGGGGTTAGCCTCGCCGCCACCTGCCCGTCACTCTAACGGCACCCCCCCAAAATCACCGCATCCCCAGACACGCCAGGTTTAGCTCAGGATCTGCCCCGTGCTCTTATCTCGGCTGTGGTGGGCGGCCTGTAATTATGTCGCAGTAATTGGAGGGTAAAAGCTCACATGAAACGGGAGAGGTGTTGGAGGGCCAGTGGTCTCATGGGCTGGGGGTCCGAGTAGGGTGTTTCTCTGATCTTGCATTATATGCGAGCACATAGCATTTACAGCAAAGACTTGTCAGCAGTCGAAAGATTGGTTTGAGTTACATTTGTTATTATTAAGGTTTTGCATAAAAAAGCGTTAGACTTTTTTATTTTATTTTATTTTGAAAGCATCATTGAGTTGGCCTGGCTGTGTGATATCCCGCTTCGAGTCTTTTGCATGAAAACTCCTGTGTTTTGTGAGGGATAGAGGGGAAATGACTTGCCTATGTGCCTGCTTTTTAAAACAGGAATAACGCTCCCTCTCCTTCAAATAAAGGGCATTTATGGCTTCATATATTATATGAAATATAATATATTTCATCCACCAAACCTTAAAATCAGAGGCTTAAGTCTAATTTTGAATTTGACATTCTCTGATTAAAATTTAAAATTTAATAGAGCTCTGTATGTGTCCAGCTATAGGGAAAGCAGTATCGAACTTCCAGCTGGTTGCTCCATCTGTTAAAACATCTCCGTGTAACTAGTGTGACTGCTTGTAAGCTAACACGGAGACCAGTGAGGATGGGGTTTTTGTAGAAGGGGGGTATTGACGCCCTCCTTGTTGGAAGGTTTTTGCAGCCCTTCTTTGGCCATTGCATGTGGCTGAAACCACAGCTCTCTGCCTGAAACTTCTCATGGGCATCGTCCTCACTGGGGCCAACCACACCATGACGTGGCTGTGCGTGCAAATGAAGGAAGAAAAACTTTCTGTGAGTTGCTGCTTTGACAGAAACTTTTTAAGGCAAAGATATTTCTAATTTTTTTTTTCTTTAATGCCTAGTCTACCTCTGGTTCAGAGAAAGCTGAAAGGCAGTGATGTTTTTTTGCAATCCCTTTGCTGGTTCTCTCCCTTGTTTTTATTGTTGTTTGCGTCGTAAATGCCACAGTTCAGGCAGCTGCAAAGCAACCGTCTCATTCAAAGTGTACGTCGAAGGTGTTTTTAAGACTTCTTTAATAAAATCAAATAACTGGTGAATACTTATCTTTTAACTCCCATTTAAACCATATGTCAGAGCGTAATGGACACTGACGAGGATGCTGTCTGGTGGAGAAGTACTTCTTGTTATGATTTATGTACCTGATTTGTCGTGGGATTTATTTTTCTGAAAAAAAGACTGAACTGGGCCTCCAAGTTGGGTTTAGGAATCTGTGTAGTTTGAATTTGATAAAGAATGAAGTCCATTCACAGGTGAAAAGATGGTATTTATTGCAAATAGATTAGCTGGCTTGGTGTTCCATGCCCATGGATGGGAAATGACTCCCAGTTCTCCGACTGGAAGCTGCCGTGCGTCAAGTAGGAGGCACAGGGAAAGGCTGGGTCAGTCAGGGCTTGGTGGGGAGAATGCGTAAGTCCCGAGCCTGAAAACATGCTGCTGTATTAAGCAAAGATGAAATCTGCCTCTTCATGAGCAGCTTCAATACTGAGTTAAATTTATCCTCTTCTTTTCCTTTTAGAGGATCTTTGTAGAATATATACTGTAAAAATCATTAAAAGCCCCAGAGAGTAAAGACAATCTGCCTTCACCCCCCTTTCTCTCCCCCAAGAAAACTGCACCCAACCCTAAAAAACAAAAAAAATCCCACAAAATGTCCTTCCTTCTGTCCTGGGTTTCCTGCTCGGGTCCAGTTCTCCACCCCCTCAGCAGAAACATAACCTGGGCAACACTTGCAGAGCTAGAAGATAATGTGCCAGTACTAGAATATTTCTGTAAGTAGAAGAAATCTATAAGTAACCCCAAATTTAGCTTCAGACAGTAAATTTCTTAATTCCCTTCATGAAGAGTTTCTTGCGGGAGTTAATTACACTTTAAAGTGGTGATTGATTATCCTGATGTGGTTGAAGCCACTGCAATTAAATGTAAGAGCAGTCAGAACTGTAAGAGCAGTATTAATATGCAAAATGCTCAAATAACATTTTTTTTTTTTTTTCCAGCTCCCTCTTGAAATGTTTCCACACCTACATGTGCTTAGCTCCTTTTTTTTTTTTTTTTATAGTAGGTAATTAGCAAGCAAGTTAACTTGACAAACACAGCCACCATGTTTTATACGATGGTAGTTGTGAGATATTTCAGTGTTGATGTATTTCTGCTTGCTGCACAACTCAAGTATTTTAGTGGCTCTAAAGCAAACTACGTTTTCCTCTATAGCTTTACCCATTTGGATTTGTGGATTTGTAGCTAATTGATTTGTTGGGAAAATAAATATTTCAGGAAGTAACTCCTTAAATTGAGAGTTGGGTGTCTCGGTTCTCCCTGTTTTAAATCAGGCTTTGGTAGCTTTGCGGAAAATTCTCCCACTCACTCTTCCTGATTCACAACTGAAGGAGACTTAAAATCTTTTAAAAGTTTGAAACCAGTTCAGCTTTTAGCACAAGGGACCTATTCATAAACAAATATTGTTTTTAGCATTGAAGATGGGCTAGGATAAATTGTCCCAGTTCCACTGAGCTCCATCAGTTTATCCCAGTTGGGAATATAGCTGACACGTTCGACAAAATCCTATATAAGACTCAATTAACACATATGAGTGTTTTTTGAGGTAAAATCTGGCAGTGTGACCACAAGCTCTTCTATTTTTATCTGTTGAAAGATTTGCTAATTGTTCTGCCTAATGGGGCCTTGTAGAGTCTGGAAAAGTAGTCTAATTTCCTGCTTCACGCGTTTTTTTTTTTTTTCTGCTTTTTTTTTTTTTTCCTTTGCTGTCAAAACCTCCCCAAATATCCATTAGTTTCATTTGCTATAGACAATGAATTAATTTCCTATTTTTTTCCTGTCATTGTGCTCACTGCAGATTTAATTAACAATAAGTAATCTCTCTGTATTCTTGCTACCTATTACTTTGTTACTTCTGGTTTTTGTTTTATTATTATTATTATTATTATTA
>NW_009200876.1:0-4363 GCF_000690835.1 Fulmarus glacialis | reverse complement strand
AAATTATATAAAAATTATATTTAAAAAATGTATAAAATTGCCACCAAAAACCCCAAAATATCCACAAAATATTGCAAAATTTTGGAGTAAAATCTACAACACCCTTGTTTCTCATAACGTATAAGACAGATTTATATAACAATTTATTTTAAACTACTAAACAAACATCATTAGTTTAACCCAGTCAGGTCTCTAAAAATCAGGATTATGATGTTCCAGTGTTCCAGCTAATTATCCTGTGAAAAAATGCATAGAAAGGCATTCAGTGGTAGTGGGTTTTGTGTGTATTTCACAGAATAAAGGACAAAAAAAAAATCTGAAATCAACCAAATGATTGCTTGAGCTGTGAACATCTATAGTGATATTAATCTTTGAAGTACTGTACACACTTTCGAATTAATTAGTTAAATATTAAGGAAAATTAAACTGTTTGTGAAAAATCACTCTTGATGAAACTCCTTCGATTTCTTTAAGCTTAGAGAAGCATAAAAATTGTTCCATCATTTCCTTTACATTCTCGTGTACTACTCCTTAGCAAGCAAAGCCAACTTTTTACCCCAAGGGACATATTCTTAATGACATAGCAACGATTTTGGTTTACTTTCTACCTCAGACTGCAAAGTAAGATTAAGTGGGAGATGTATTTTTTGTGTAGCTCTATTTTCCTCTAGTTTCATACCAATCATGCATACAGGGAAAATCAGGAGGGGGAAAAAAAAACAAACCAGTTTTAAGTAGCAAGAGACAGAAAAAAAAAGCAAAAAGAGAGCGTATAAGTGTTTAATACACAGGAAAACAGACCTACTTCAAATTGGAAATGTTACGGGGGTGTTGCATTGCATTCTTATATTAGGTTTATATGAAAAGATAAGCTGTGACAAGATACATAACATAATTAAGCTTAGCAAGGAATAGGGATTCAAGCTGGAGTTCAGGAAAAAAAAAAAGAAAATGCACACATCAAAATCAGATTAAAGGATGTCTTGGTATGGCATCTGTGTTCTGTTCTCAGGGCCCAATGAAATAATCCACTGGAGCATGCCAAAGGACTTAGGGGAAGTCACTTAGAATCACTCCAGTATCTCAAGAACTTGAGAGAATAGATTGGGTCACAGAGGACTGGGAAATTGAATAAATTTGTCTGTATTGTTTGGCAGGGGGATGGAGACTTACTCTTTTTCTGTAGGAGTAGGACTGTAGGAGTAGATGTGATATATCAAAACTACAGCAGAATGATTGTCTCTGTCCCAAAAAACATCTCAGAAATAAACTAAAGTCTAGTTTTTATAGCTGTTGAAGTTGGCTGGAAAATGATTCTCCAAGAATAGTTATCAACGGTTTGGTGTACAATTGTGAAGCATCTTAAACTCAAAAAGGATCTCTCTTAAGGTCAGATTTTCATTAACGGCATGACAGAAAACAGAGTGTAACTTCTAAAATTTGCAGATGACATCCAACAGAAAGGATGTCTGTTTGGCAAAGAGGCTCAGACTTCAAAATGGTCTTGACAAATTAGTGCAGGATCTGCAATAAGGAAGACAAAATTCAACTGAGACAACAGCTAAATGCTGTATTTCTGAAGGAGGACAAATACTAATGGGGAATATCTGGGTAGGAATCAATATAGCAGAGGGAAGTTCTAAGAGTAACCATGTATCACACATAAGTGCCAACATTGTGACACTGCTGCAAAATAAGGAAATATTATTTGGGAGTGTAATAAAAAGGTTTTTTGGTGGGTTTTTTTGTTTGGTTGGTTGGTTGGTTGTTTTTTTATTTTATTTTAGAGACATTCTAGGTCTGGTAAACAGACAGAGAACAAACTTATCTCCCAGTTAGCTGTGAAAATGATTTATCTCACAGAATCCAGCTCAATTTATGTGGTGAAAGAGTGAGAAAAAGAGTTTTAGGACTAGCTTATATGACCTTGAACTGCCTTCTTGATTTTGTTTGAAGGCAAATAAAAACCTAAAAAATAAATCCAAAATAGGATGTAACCATTTACTTGGTGGGGGCAAACCAACTACTTTTTAGATGTCTTGGCTGTCTAGACATAAATTTCACAGTTAAATACCAAGTTGTTTGTGAAGAAAGCTTTAAGTGTTAGTCACAACTATGGACAACTAGCAACAGGAAGGCTCCTAGAGTTAGCCAGTAAGAAACGTTCAACAGCTAAATAGAGAAAGTTGTCTGGACGGCTCTTTGTAACAGTGTTTTAAGAGTGGAACTAAAGATCAAAGGAAAGTGTTTACACACATACTTAGATCCAGAGACTCAATATGCTTTCTGAAGAGCAGGGCTCATTATTTTCCCTTAAAATGTACCAAAGGAAAAACTGATGGCAAATTTATATTATAGCTACTGTTTAGAACTCTTGGCCAGAATGAGAAAAGTTTTGAAATCTCCTCCATTAAGTACCATGAATAAAACGACAAGAGGTTTGATTCCTTTCACTCTATGCAGTCTTTCAAAGTTATCACAAACCCAATGAGCTTCTCATCCTGAAGCACCTCCACCAACCTTCATGAGACAACCCAGAGCATACAACATGTTTTATGCTTTCACATAATTTCAAACACTTTGAACTGAAAAAAAACCCCAAAACCAAAACCAAGAAAAACCTCAAAAGAGAATTGCTGTGTCTCAATGTTACAATTAATCTCACAGTCCATGAGAAGATAAGGGCTGAGTACTGCACAGGGTAGACTTGACCAGTTTTCTCTAGTAAAAGGATGTTGTGTGTAGTTATATTGGGTTTGTGTGGCAATGTTTTTGTAGCAGGGGGGCTACAGGGGTGGCTTCTGTGAGAAGCTCCTTAAAGCTTCCCCTATGTCCAATAGAGCCAATGCCAGCCAGCTCCAAAATGGACCCACCACTGGTCAAGGCTGAGCTAACCAGCAACAGTGGTAGTGCCTCTGTGATAACATATTTAAGAAAGGGTAAAAACGGCTGCGCAACAGCGGTCAGAGGAGAGTAGTGAGAATATGTGGGAGAAACAACTCTGCAGACACCAAGGTCAGTGAAGAAGGAGGGGGAGGAGATGCTAGCAGAGATTCCCCTGCAGCCCATGGTGAAGACCATGGTGAGGCAGGCTGTCCCCCTGCAGCCCATGGAGGTTAACGGTGGAGCAGATATCCACCTACAGCCCGTGGAGGACCCCACACCAGAGCAGGTGGATGCACCCGAAGGAGGCTGTGACCCCATGGGAAGCCTGTGCTGGAGCAGGCTCCTGGCAGGACCTGTGGACCTGTGGAGAGAGGAGCCCACGCTGGAGCAGCTTTGCTGGCAGGACTTGTGACCCCATGGGGGACACACGCTGGAGCAGTCTGTTCCTGAAGGACTGCACCCCATAGAAAGGACCCATGGTGGAGCAGCTAGTGAAGAACTGTAGCCTGAGGGAAGGATGCACGTTGGAGAAGTTCGTGAAGAACTGTCTCCCGTGGGAGGGACCCCATGGTGGAGCAGGGGAAGAGTGTGAGGAGGAAGGAGCAGCAGAGACAATGTGTGATGAACTGATCACAACCCCCATTTCCCGTTCCCCTGCACCGCTGTGGGGCAGGAGGTAGAGAAATTGGGAGTGAAGTTGAGCCCGGGAAGAAGGGAGGGGTGAGGGGGAGGTGTTTTAAGATTTGGTTTTATTTCTCATTATCCTACTCTGATTTGGTTGGCAATAAATTACATTAACTTCCCCACGTCAAGTCTGTTTTGCCTATGACTGGTGAGTGGTGAGTGATCTCCCTGTCCTTATCTTGACCCACGAGCCTTTCATTATATATTTTTCTCTCTTGTCCGACTGAGGAGGGGGACTGATAGAGAAGCTTTGTGGGCACCTGACGTCCAGCCAAGGTGAACCTACCACAGTACTGTTGTGCCAATAGGTGCACAATCACCTTTTGGTGATGTGATTCCATAAGTTGACTATTTTGGAACCCTTTTCAAAGCACCTGGTTGGTTTCTAACACTGTATATACAGGGAAGGTATATAATCCAGGATTTAGTATTCCATTATTAAATGACTGACTTGAAGTTCCTTTTTTGTGCCAAGTGTACTGGTTTTGCTGGGATAGAGTAAAATTTCTTCATAGTGTCTTGTATAATGCTATGTTTTGGATTTGCACTTATATGTCATATGGGAGAGCATATCTGCTGATAAGGTCTTATTCTGTATAACCACTGGCACTTTCTTTGTGGAAAAAGTAAAATATTTCATAGAATCATAGAACCACAGAATAGCTGGGGTTGGAAGGGACCTTTAAAGGTCATCTAGTCCAACTCCCCTGCCCTGGGCAGGGACATCTTCAGCTAGGTCAGGTTGCTCAGTGTCTCGCCCAATCTGACCTTCAATGTTGCCAAGGATGGGACA
>NW_009200875.1:5340-15133 GCF_000690835.1 Fulmarus glacialis | reverse complement strand
GGGCGGAGCTGAGCGCTGGCAGCTGGATGCGTGCTGGCCGAAGTTCCCAGATTAGTTCCAGATGAAAAGAATCTGATCTGCATTAGAAAACTTTAATTTCTTATTGTTGCGACCAGTGATTTATCCACGCTGTGGAGAGGGCTTATTAAAGCAGACAGGCAACTGGTAACGCTTTGCTCTGCGCCCTTCCTTCTGCTTCTGAGAAGGAGATGCTTAAAATGCCAGCAGTCGCTGGAAGAGTAAATTGCTCCCAAATCTGCTCCCACCCGCCAGAAGAATGGTGGGATATTGCGAGCATACTTTGAAGACAAATCCTTACAGCGTGAGCTGGAGGTTATTCTGTTACTAAGCTGAAATGTAGCTGAGCTGCAATGGAGATTGTTCCCTCTGCAGCATCAGCCCTGATGACTGAAATCTGGCACAGCATTTTATTGGGTTTTGTTACAGAAAGCAAGTCTGGTGAGACTAGTACAAGGCTGGCTTTCAGTCAGGTGAAAGTCTCAGGCAGCAAAGGGTATGATTTGATGCTCAAACCATTTAGGAGGGAAATACGAGACTGAAATACTTGCATTGTGAGATGAAAGGAATATAGTAGGGTTTTAAGCTGTGGAAATGCCTGTTATTTATGTTCATTATGAACTTGTATTCTGTACCTTAATAAATGTGAAAAAAAGGCTTTGGACTGTGCCTTCCACCTTTTGTACAAACCGTTGTATTTAAGATGTACTAAGGACTCTTTAGAAGTATGTTGGGAATATGGTATGAACACTCTTCCACATCTAAAAGCTTTTCTGCTTTATTTCTATTTGGAATGGAGCATAATGGAAAAAAGCTTTCCAAGAAGTGATAAAAGGCCATGGCTTGGGTTCTTGGTCTTGCACATTAGTAGGTCTAAAGGCCTAAAATACTGCTGTGTTGCTAACCAGATATAGAGTATGGTTTTTCATACTGGTTTCTGGTGACCTGCAGTTAGGCTAATCTCATTCTTCTAGCCACTGAGAATCTTTTTGACAGCTAATGAGAATATTTTGGTTTTTTTCCAGGTTTTCATTTCAGTGCGGTTCTCCTCTCTGTGGCAAGGGCTGCCTTTTGAAGCAGCACATTCATTCTCCTCTTCAAGCACCATAAGTCTCATTTGCCAGCTTCAGAACCATGGCAACAGAAGAAAAGAAGCCAGATGCAGAATCCACCAAAACACAATCTACTCCTTCCTCCTCAACCAATCAGAGCAAGGTGTGTGCGGGGCTCCGAACAATATCCGTGTAAATACACATGGCAACTACCTGCATATTCAACAGGCAAACCAGAATTGGAGAATTGAATTCTAATATAGATTAAGAACTTCTCCAGATTTCTGCTTCTGCTGTTGTCTCGAGCTGAAAACGTGCTGAGGATTTTGTGGGAAAAGCGAATGGAGTACAGCCTCTTTTGTCATGCTAGGGTTTTCTTGATTTAGTGGAAATTCTTGCTAACGAAATACTTGTTGTCACTTCGAACATTAGAAAGGCAGGTTGGTTGTGCCTTGGAGTGCCTAGAGGTGCCTGGAGAATTGGTGACTATGATTGCAGTTGCAAAGTGGGGAGGCAGCCATTATTCAGATTCTTTGAAGCCTGCAGATGCTCAAAGGAGATGTTACTGTCTAAACATGAAGCCTTCGCAAAGGGTGAAAAGGGAAAAAAATATGGTATTTTAGGCATATGGAGGAATTGGCCTGTGATTTAATTCATCATAAGGATGAAAACTGCAAACACTTAAAAGCACTACACAGATCAGTACCAAGAATGTTATCTTGATCTACCAAGCACGTTACGGTTGGACTGTTGGATTATTCTCACCTGTTTGTTATTGGCTTGGATGAAATTCATACCAAGGATGAGTTGGTGTTGTGCATGCAACAGTAAGGCACTGCTGGCCCCAGACAGCAAGGGTGTTTGTTTTGTTTTGTTGTTTTTCGAATTTGGAGAGGGGGTGGGAAAATGTAGACGCTGGAATCTCTATTATGGTGAACATTCATGCAGTCTGTTACTGTGTACTGACCCAGTCTGACACAGAGCTTGTCACTGAGATACTAAATTTGGAATTTACTCAACTCATTCGTATATATTTTTCTTACAGCCTGCACCAGTAAAACCAAACTATGCTCTAAAGTTCACGTTAGCGGGACATACAAAGGCAGTCTCATCAGTAAAATTTAGTCCTAATGGAGAGTGGCTAGCCAGCTCCTGTAAGTATTGCTTTCTTTTTACCTCATCTAAAACATGCAAATGTGGGCCTTGGAGAACTGCCTGCCTTTAGTGTTGCCTTCATCAGATGGAAGAGGGATGTAGTGTCATGATTTTTCTTAAAAGGAGTAATATCAAAGCTGTCAGTCTTCGAGATAATCTGCTTTAAGCTTTTTAAGTCCTGTTACTTTGAACACTCGGATCTTCTATGCATTACCAAGTTGGAGAGTCCTCACCTGTTCAGCTTTCTTTACTGAGCAAATGGGCAAAAGCAAACACAGGATTCTTTTCCTGTGCAAAGAAAACCCTTGCGCTTTTCTGTATTGCTAAAGGCATAGCTTAAGTTTTTAAATTAAACTTTGGGTACAGTATCTGCAGGCAAAAGCTTAGCTCTGGGAAATAAGGAAGGTAGCTTTGCACTACTAGACTGGACTGTAGACTGTGGTATGGTGGACTGGCCATGTGCTTCTGTCCTGTGTGCCTGTGGTGTTTAATCAGTCTGAGCCTTTGATTACCCCAGTGAAATGTGCAGAAGGTTATTATAAATAGCGTTTCACTACTTGCTTTCTTAAGTGGTAGATCAAGTCCTCTTCCTGCAGCTTTGGTATTTCCTAAATTTTTTTTGGTAGTCAGTATTACTTGACAGCTTTGAAAATGTGTTTATAAGACCCTCAGTGGTTCACGGAGGATCCATGTATAAGGAAAGGGCAGTTGAAAATAACATTGTTGAATATGATGGTGAGGGCCACTCGAACATCTTCCGGACATGGGAATGACTTAGGTCTTTGGCTTAACTGCAAATAGCCTTAATAAGACCAGTGCAGTGTACCATATATAAATCATTTTTATGTTCAAGTGTCCTCATGAAAGTCCACCCCTCTCCCCAGTCCAGGTTTTCAAACCTCTACCTCTGGCAAATATCAACCTTTTTCTCTGGCGTGTTTTGCAAGTTAACATGGATAATAAGTTTGGGTTTTTGCAGGCATTAATTCAGTCCAGCTTGTGGGGTAATTTTTGTTGTTTTCGGGCAAAAGCGTTTCAGCATTCCTATGGAACGGTACTACTTTTACCACTGGCAATCTAAAACAAAAGTAGAAACCCAAGCTGTCATCAGAGAAGCTGAAGCGGCTGGAGAGACTGTGCATTCCAGGCAGTTTATGTAATCTCAGCTGCTGCAGCTTGGCGTGTAGGAAACTGTTCTTTACCAATTACATATTACCTTATACACTTAGGTCTGCTTGGGGAGGGAGAACTACCCTGTGTTTGCAGAGACGTAGTTAACATATTTCTTTCCACCTGGAATAGACAGCTGTATCTGTTAGTGCTGTTAATCTCTTAACTGGCACATTCTTTTCCAGCTGCTGACAAACTCATTAAAATTTGGGGAGCATACGATGGCAAGTTTGAAAAAACAATATCTGGTCATAAACTGGTAAGTATGAGGAGATTACTGTGCACTTGGATGTGAATTTACTTGTAAAGAATTTTGCTTTCTTTTTCTCATCCAGAAATTTCCATCCTTGGTTAGTCTGACTTGTGTAGAAGGTTTGTTCTTCAGTCTCGTTTTGGACTTCTTTGTTTATACAGTCCTGCGCAACAGCTTGGGACTGGAATTGCTGAAGTAATACCAGGTCAGGCTGGAAACATGGGTGAAGTGCAGGCTGGTAGTGGGGTACCTACGTGCACACTGCCTAGTCGTTTTCTTGAGTCCCTCCATTTCAGGAACACCAACCTCAGACATGGGGCAGTGCCTTCTTGCGTGAAAATCCCTGTAAACTCTAACACTGTGTCCTGTTCCATCTTTCCTTTGTATATAGAGCAGAATGGCTTGCCTTTTAAGGAGATTGAATTTTTCTTGTGGGTTTGCCTACATAAACACAACACTTACTCATTCTTCAAAGTTCTAAAGAAAACACAAACTCCCAAACCCTTTGGTTTTGTTTTCTGAAGTTTCTTACATGCTGAAGTTTCATAAGCAAAAATGAAGATTCACCAAAAGAAAAACCAGTAGAATCTTGTCCTTCTCCAGTCCTTAGGGACTCGGACTGTAAAGAGTAAGCCATTTGTCATGAAGAGAAGTCACTTATTCAGATTAGTTTATATAGCATGCTGTTTATGAATTCCAAGAAGTGGTGTTGGTGGCCACGGTAAGAGCTATGTGAACAAGCCATTGATGTTTTTGGAGTATATGGCTCGGCTTAAAATGAACAACTGTTAAAGGAGCTGTTAACCCAGTCAAATCAATGAATTCCCAACTCTCAATGCTGAATTTTCTTTCAAGCTTCAGCTGTGGATATAATATGCAGTCTGTGTTTTCCATTTTCCTGTGTCAGTGAACAAACAGAGCTGAGAAGAGGATTGTTTTCCTTTGTTTTAGGGTATCTCTGATGTTGCTTGGTCATCAGATTCCAACCTTCTTGTCTCTGCCTCCGATGATAAAACTCTCAAAATATGGGATGTAAGCTCGGTAAGGGCAGAAACTATTATTTACCTTCCTTCTCCCCAGCATTGGCATCTTAACTCATGTTCTTCTGAGGGACAGCCTTGATGTGCTATGATGAGAGAAGGTAGGGTTTTAAGCACTGGCTCGTCTTTGGGTAATACTCTTTCCTGCTTATAATGAGCTGCTGGTTGAATGGGCTGTGAGGATGAGTGAGTTATGCTCTCTGGTTTTGGAAAGAGGGGGATGCTTATGGGTGCCATGAGGAGCCTGGTTATCTTCTGAGAGCGCTTAAGCCTTTTTGAGGCTGCAACTGCTGGCTTCATTTCTGAAAGCAGCCTCTCAGGTGAAACCTTTTTGTAACTTCTTATCGTAGCTTCGCTTGTCTTTGCTTCTCTCCCCCTTTCTTTTCTGCTGGATAATTTGGTTGAGTTTTGATTAGGTATGTTAAACTGCTTGGTTCTCCTGGGTTGCCCAAAGGGCTTGCAGCTTGGCTGCAGGCATTAAAAATGTCTTTTTTTTTTCCCCTCCCGTTGTTTTGCTGTCATGGTTAGAGGTGGTTTCTTTGTGTGGTGCACAGTGATTAACCTTAATGCAGCTTATCTGAACGCATTTATAGCTATGAAGGATGCTGTATATTTAATTCTGCTAAATCTTATTTCAGGGTAAGTGCTTAAAGACATTGAAAGGGCACAGTAACTACGTTTTCTGCTGCAACTTCAACCCTCAGTCAAACCTCATCGTATCTGGATCAGTAAGTGTTTTTTTTTTTTCCCTTTGTGCGAAGCAAGTGCTGCACACCCCTGTCAGCCGACACTAAGGGGACAGACAGGTTCTTTTAGGGATCCTTGGCGGAATGACGACGGCACTAAATCGCAGTTACGATTAGAGCTTTATTTTCTTAACAGGATATTATGATTAGTGTAGCACAGAATTTATGATTAGAATGGCACAGGTTTTCTAAGAATAGAATCAATGTAGTACAATTTATAGGTAGCATAATACAGAATTTATAATACAACTTAACTTAATTTCTAATCACCTGCATCCTAACTTAACTTAAAGTATGACTTCTAATCACCTGGACACTCTGCAGATCGGGTCAGATCTTAATACATGGTTTTCTGTATCAATATAACAATCATAATCTAGACTTGAAAAATCATATAAAATAAAAGGAGTCATTCACTCAATCCTCGGAGGAAGCAGATGATGGTGGGGGCATCCCTGGCTACCAGGGGGTCATGGTCTCACTGTCCAGCGGCAATTCTGGTCCAGGTTCCCTGCTTAGGACTTGTAACTGCTTGGTTTTGTGGACAGTGCTCTGTGTGCCGTTACGCTTCCCTGTTCTGGGATGGGGTGATTGCCACCACCGGGTTGGCTGGGTGCCTGGGACCTTCAAGGCTGGCGAGGAAGGGAGTAACCGGCCTGGCGCCTAGAAATCTTGAGGCCGGTAGGGAGGGGAAGAAGAAATCTGTTTGGTTTGTCTACTTGGTTCACAGGACCTTCAGGGCCTGATGGTGGGGGAAAGTCACAGAGAATGGCTACTTGCCTTATAAAATGGTGTTAGTTATGCTAACTACATTACCAGGGGTTGGGAGCAGGAGGTACTGGTCACAACCCCTTAACATTTCAATTCTCTGTCTTCCTCCACAAACACAGCTTTTAGTCAGATGAACTGTGCAATGTCACTGCTGTCTTTGTTTGGGGACACAGTCAAACCCTTAACCCATCCTCAGCATGCAGGTTTCCTGCATGGAGAGGAAGAGTTCAGGGAGCTATGTTCCCAGTCTGTTATTTTTGCCCGGTGTGGTGCTTTTGTCCTAGGCTTTCTGATGCAGCTGCAGTGCAGTCAAGCTATAACACCTTGCATGCCTCAAATAGAGGCACCATAAACCACCTTGTGCATTTCTTCAATTTTCAGTTTGACGAAAGCGTGAGGATATGGGATGTGAAAACAGGGAAGTGCCTCAAGACGTTGCCTGCTCATTCTGACCCAGTTTCAGCTGTAAGTCCCTTCCAATAAATGAACACACTAACATGCTTATTTTGTTTAGCAGAGATCCTCTCCTGCCTCTGTTTGTAGAGGAATGGGTTTGTGCTCTAACTCTTATTATCAAGCCCTTACACAGTGTAGTGGATGGGCTGTGGTGGATTTGCCAGTGATCATTGCTCATTTCTGTAAGATCGATATGGATTTCAGTCTTGGGTGTTAATGTGGGGAGCAGTAAATAGTGGTGTGCCAGTCATGCCTGAGTCTCGCAGTCTGATGCTGGGGCACAGATTTGTGGTCACTTGGGGATCAGAGAACAGCCTGTATGTCTGTTGCTTTTGTCTTGTTCCAAGCTGTTACTGAAGTCCAGAGCAGGGTAGTTCCATAATACGCTCCATTTCAAATCTTATTCATTTAATAGGTAAAAGGAGCTTGGAATACAGCAGTATCCATTCAAATGAAGGAAAAACAGAAGGTGTTCAACTCTTAATATTTTTAAAATTAAGGAAACTGAAAAAAAAAATGTGAGCCTCAGATGTGCTAAACCATGGCTGTCGTAACATGATTGTTCTGCCTTGTGTAGAAGATACTTCACACTTACAAATATGTGTTAGTAGTAATTATTCTTTAAAATAGCAATATTTTGAGGTGTAGTTCACGGGAGTAAATTGACCTTAAAACATATATGTGGCTATGAGGTTAAATTCCATGCCCTTAAAATTATAAGGTAATATCCCCAGGTTTGATAGTACTATTTGAGCAGCTAATGCTGTCTGAACAGAGTATGTGTTCATGTGTTCTTCCTAGCTTCTGAAGAAACATGTATTCCAGTCCCTGATGCTTAAACTGCTGTAGTTAACATCCATCCCTCTTTATAATTATGCCAGACAAACTGGGGGGGAAAGAATTTTGATTTTAATCATGTTACCCATCTAAACTCGTGCCTATTGTTTGTTTGTCATGTTGACTTTCTGCTTCTATCCATATGAATTGCAGTGTCAGTAAAGGAAGATAAGTACTTTCAGTGGGGCTTAAAAATTTGATCTTTGTGAACATCAGTAAAGTTATTTTTCCCATTCTGTAATAATACAGGTGCATTTTAATCGTGATGGATCCCTGATAGTGTCAAGTAGCTATGATGGACTCTGGTAAGTGGTTATTTCTTGTCTGCGGCACTGTTCGAACCTTTTGCATTTAAAAAAAAGGACTTTTTAAAAAAAGCTTGTATTTGTAATGTTAAAATCAGAACAAAGACTTCAAAACCAATAGTAATAATTGTTGTTTGTTTTTAATAGTCGAATCTGGGATACAGCATCAGGCCAGTGCTTGAAAACACTGATTGGTAAGTAGGAATACTTCTTGTTTGTGCTCCATTCTTTGCTGTTAAGTTGTGACATAGATATTCTGCATCGTTACTGTGAACTGTGGCTTTCTTAAGCTCTATTTTACCGTCTCCCTACCATTCTGTTAGTACACTGTTGTCCTCCTATCTATTGCAGTAAGAGGACCTATCCTCTCACATGAATGGAAACTTGCTTAAGCTTTGAGTGTTATGTAGTATAGATGGACAAATGAGAGTTTTCCAAAGTTTTCTACCGTTCAGCTGTGTAGTGCTTGCTGTGCAGCAGTTCAAAGCTGTAACAACAGAGTTGTTTGTGCTGTTGGATGTGATGAAAACAGGTAGTCTGTGACTAACCAGCTGCCTGTTTTTATTGCAAGATGCATGGGGCATCTTGTGAACATGGCTAATAAAAGGAAACCACCTGTTGGGCATATGTTCCCTAGTCCTTTATATTCTTATAAACCGTTATATAGGCAAGTTACATGGCACTGCAAATCCGTGACGTGTATTCTAATGTAATGATTTCAAAAAAGTAGAGATATGGTCTTGCTCTGATATGTATAGATGCAAGGAAGGAAAGTTCAGTTACAAAGGGTTATTTAAAATGATTGTGAGAAAAATGCTTAATATCCTTAAGTTACTGAATGCAATCATCTTTCTTGCGCCTCTCTTTTTCTTGAAGTACCAAAGAATGATAAAACTGAAAGCTTGTTTCAGTGAAACAATTAACAACAAATTATTGTCAGAAGAAATTCTCTGTCAATGAGACAATACAACTGTGCATTATTTAATATTGCTTTTATTTTCACTGTAGATGATGATAACCCTCCTGTGTCTTTTGTGAAATTCTCCCCAAATGGCAAATACATACTAGCTGCAACTTTGGACAAGTAGGTATTAAAAAAAAACCCACAAAAGAAAAACAGGCTTTGAAGTGTTTGTGAGTATCAGATAAAACTTTATTTTGCTGCTGTTTAGCTATCATAGTAATGGTACTACACAAGTTCGTATATACTATCAAACTTAAAAAGCCTGCAAGGTGTTGTGCTTTGCTAATGGCACAGGCAGCACTTGGGTCTTTTTAGTGCTGCTTAGTGACTGCCACACTCATTCATTCCTTCTTGTACCTTTCAAAACCTCAGCATTTCCTTGCATTAATCCTATGATTCTTTTGTAACATCAAGAGACAGAAAATCTAGCCTATAAAAGGCTGCAGTATATAGATAACTTTGTGTGTAAGGCATAAAAGCAGTGCAGGTGGGCTGATTGTATTGAGAATTATTCACCTGGAGAATTTCCATGCAGCTACTAAGAAGGGATTAGCTGCTCTATCATCTCCATTCACAGACGGTAACGATGCTGTTGCTTTCGTGAGACCTTCCTTTGCTAGGTGGTGAAGTTGATGCCCTCCCTGTCTGAGCATCTTTGTACAAAAGATACCACAGGCTGTTGCCTGCCTTTTTCAACTAGTCTATGAAAAGCAGAGAAAACCCAGGTTAGGCTCCCTGGGGAAGAGAAAGGGGACTATCTTGCAAGCCCTGGCAGCAGCCTGGCTATCAGTACAGCTGGTCTGTATGTGGGCATGCATGGGGCTTGCTTAGTCTGTGGGAGAGCCTAGCGCTTGCCTGAAACAAGTGACTAGCTTCGTGTCCAAATTGTATTCAGTAGCGTGCTTATTCACTTGCTCTGCACTGGCTTAGGCTTGAACAGGTTGAGGATGCTGCAATCCAGTGTTTACTCCCCTGAAACACCCTGGTGCAGCACTGCAAGTTGAAAAATTAGGGCAATGTGTGTAT
>NW_009200875.1:3729-5327 GCF_000690835.1 Fulmarus glacialis | reverse complement strand
GCAGGATTTGATTTTAGAACAGCTGGGGGAAACGGGATAGTTTGTAGGGCCATCCCTGATTCTAGTGGGTTTCTCACCCTGAGAAAGATGATGTCTAAAGAAATCTGTGTGAATCTTTTGGATGCGTTGGGAGTTGGGGGATGTCTGCCAAACCACCTTATCTTCTCTCACTGTAATTTGTCTGTTATCCTGCCCATTGTTTCCCTATTTGTTTGGTCATTATTTATAAAGAAACTTGCAGGGTGGGGAAATATTTAAATATACCCTTTTTTATGGAGGAGTGTATGAATGGCATGGTAGTAAAATTGATACTTTGGGGTTAACTGACGCTGCATTCTGAAGCCAGGCTAAAGTGATCCATGTAGACTTTAAGAACTCTGGTATGGAGAAACTTTTCCTGCTGCTAGGAAATGGTCAGATGAAAAAAACCCAAGAACTAAAATCTTTGTTTTTTTGTTGTTTTCTAGCACTCTTAAACTTTGGGACTACAGCAAAGGAAAGGTAAAAACAATCCTGTCTCACTATGTAGACTTAACTAAGCTTATAGGAAAATCTGGATTTCATATGTGCTTTTTAAACTTGCTTACCATTTTATGAATACTGAAGTAAAAAAGTGTTAGTACCTCTCTGTGGGAAAGGACAAACTTTTAGCAGGGCCTGTTGTGGTAGGACAAGGGGGAATGGTTTTAAACTAAGAGAGGGTAGATTTAGACTAGATATAAGGAAGAAATTCTTTACAGTGAGGGTAGTGAAACATTGGCACAGGTTGCCCAGAGAGGTGGTGGATGCCCCATCCCTGGGAACATTCCAGGTCAGGTTGGACAGGGCTCTGAGCAACCTGATCGAGTTGAAGATGTCCCTGCCCTCAGCAGGGGAGTTGGACTAGATGACCTTTAAAGGTCCCTTCCAACCCAAACCATTCTATGATTCTATGACTAAAGATGCCTTCGGGGGGAGGGTGTGAAGTGATTTGGCTCCTGCATAGCCCTGAGACATTAAATAAAGCTATATTTCTGCATTTTTCTCTTTATGAACAATAAATTGCTGTTGCTCTCTTTCTCTGTGGTAATGTGATAAATTTAGGGCTTCCCCCCCCCCCCTCAAAATTGTTCCCCCCCCCTCAAAATTGGTTAGTGTTCTAGGGCAGAGATGCCCTCTGCATCCTCTAGATAAGTTGGCAGGGTGGGAAACACAGGCAGTTATATTTAGTCTTTTCTGCCAAAAAAGTTTGTCCTTGACTGGGAAAACTACCTCCCAGCTGTATTAATGTCCTGTGGCTCTTTACTTTCAGTGCCTGAAGACCTACACAGGACACAAAAATGAGAAGTACTGCATATTTGCAAATTTCTCTGTTACCGGTGGAAAGGTTAGTGTTCATTTACTTTTTACCGATGTGTGGTTTTTACTGCTTTTCTCTGCAGAAGAAACAGTAGTTTGGGGATGGAAACCTCCTTTGGTGGGTGCTGGTTCACAGGTGCCATAGTGCAGTGGGAGAAGAGGGTGTCCTAGGAAGGTCCCTCTGAGCACCTCTGGTGTCTGTGTTTCTAGGCGGGCCCGCTGTCCCGTTGCAGGCTCCTGCCCCCTCACCACTAGCAAAG
>NW_009200875.1:0-3660 GCF_000690835.1 Fulmarus glacialis | reverse complement strand
TGTTCTGGTTGAGATGACAGAACAAACCAGCAGAAATTAAGTCCTAACACAGAACCACCTTAGCACTTTTTGCTCCGTTAGTTTTCCTCCTCTGGCATACGCAGGGTGGAACAAAGCTTTCTGCTGCCTTTATGCACTGAATAGAGGCTGAGAGAGAATGAACCGCATCAAGCAGTCATATAATGTTGGAAGTTCCCTTTCATATGATGACAATGAATTGTTTACTGAATAATAGTGGTTAGATATAGATGAGGAGAAGGATTAAAATAACTGTGTTTTTTCTCTGTGCCACCAGTGGATCGTGTCAGGTTCAGAAGACAACCTGGTTTATATTTGGAACCTTCAGACAAAAGAGATTGTACAGAAATTACAAGGACACACAGGTGTGGAAGAGGATTTTTTTATTGTTTTTGTTGATGGAGTATCCCTCATGTCAGCTTGTAATGAGAGCTTAGCTTGAGCATTTTCTCTCTGATGTTTAGTTTTGACTGTCAGACCCATAAATTCTTGACTGGCTGAAGCTTAATTGAACCCTAGGAGTTCGCTCCTTTTTATGAAGGGTTTTTTATGGGCATTGCAAGTGTTTATTCTTTCACTGTGAGAACTTTGACATCAGCTTACAAAAGAGATTTCCTTGAGTTCAGAACTGGTAGAGATATTTAAGTGACTCATAATATTAGTGACTTTAAATTGCCTATTAACGCCTTCCAAAGCTGCAGCTCTTGAAAGCATGAGGACTGATGTGGTCCTGCTGTTTGTAAATATCTGTATGTATGCCTGTTCTTGAAGGCAGAGTTGAGTGTGTATGGAGATGTCACCTGATGGATACTTCATCTGAATCCCATAAGAGAGCAGCACTTTCACTGTACCGACTAGAGGGAACTGTGCTGTGAAATCTAAACATGCTTATTCCTTTGCAGGACCATTGATTTGGACACTGTAAACGGGGGCAGTGGCAGCAGGTTTTCATTTTCAGGCTAGGGCAAGGCTCTGAAGATGAAGTGCTATTTAAGCATTGAATAGGATGTTGGAAATACCTTACATGGAACGAAAAAACTGAGCTGGGTTTTTATTAGCTGTGTCTGACATAATATGCCAAGCGTTTTGCATGTGAAGTAAGCAAGAACTAGAATCTAGAGAGTTCTCATATTTTGAAATCTGTCAAACACTTTCCAACTACTACTCTCAATTCTTTTTTGCTAGTATTTCCTCTCACAGAGAAACAATAGTTGGAAAATATTTATGAATAATGTGTTTGTAATTCTGCTACAAGGAAATAGTAACTTGGCTATGCTGTTTTAAAATGCAGTAGCAATACACATTCATTTTCAGAAGTGCCTGCTATGAACCAAATTTCATTGCTGTAAATAATGATATTTGTATATCTTTTCTTTTTGCTTAGATGTTGTAATCTCAACAGCTTGTCACCCGACAGAAAACATCATTGCATCAGCAGCACTAGAAAACGACAAAACAATTAAACTGTGGAAGAGTGACTGTTAAACGTTCCAGTATCACTTTAGAGACTGTCAGGAAAAAAATGTTTTTAAAAAAAATATTAAAGAACCACATGAGAATAATAAATCCAGTTTGGCAGGAAACCTGAAGAATATTTGATAAAGTGGTTTCTGTTAGTCTTGGCCCAAAGAAAACATCTTAGCTCTTTGCTAGAACCGGGCAACGTGGTGGAAAAAAAAAAAGATGCAGTGTCTCCTTTTCTTGCCTAATCTTTTGGCAGACAAATGGATCGTTCTGACATCGCGTTAGAAGTGTCGGCCTTGTATTGGACACCCCAAAGATACTGTACTTTATGGTGGCATTACTTCTGGGCACTGTTGCTACTTAAGGAAGAGCTGCCAGTCTACTTTGTAACAGTAAGTTAAGTCACGAACCTAGAGATGTGTGGAATTTTTTTAAAATGCCTAATTTTTTTTTTTTTTTTTTCCCAGAATGTAGGTTCTAGTCTCTTGGGAAGTTTCTGTATTGTTTTAAATAGGAGTACTGCATCTTTAAGGGTGCTTCATTTTAAACACTCAGCTCAAACTTTGTGACCAAATAAAACCATGCAGTTCCAGATTTCCCTCTTCCTGCCCCTGACTTGACTCCTGTGGTGAAATCTCCTCTTACCTTCTGTATAGTTGCTTACCTCTTGTTATGTGTGTTTAAATAGATGCTGTTCTAGAGCAAAGTTACAGTTCTTCTGTTAACCATTAAAATGAATCCTGCTTGTAGTTGTTCTCAGCATATTTTAATTTTTTTCTCTTCTGGTTATAAAGCAAGCTCACAGAACACTGTAAAGTTATTTCAATGTAAAAAGAAAAAACCCAGACTTTTGTATCTTGAAAATCCATCGTATGAAACTGTATTGATAATGGCATGACTCTGTATCTATTTCAGCGTTGGTATTTCTTTCCCTTTTTGTCATACCCATGTGGTATTTACACATCCAAAAAAAATACCATATGCCATAATAAAAAGGTGGGATTTTATGTGTATGCTTGTGGTAAGAGTATACTAATGTGAAGTGTCTGTGTCCAAAGAAACCTCCCTTAAAAACACTTTTAGAAGGAAGTATTTCTGTAGCAGCTCCATTGAGTGAGGAGGGGAGGAGGAGCAGCATTGTGGTGCTTTACATCTGTTGTGGAGAAAGAAGAGAGGAGCATAACTCAAGTCAAAATTTGTTTAAAGAAAGTAAGAAGATTGAACTGAAGGTGTCCTCAGCAGAGGCAACATTAGTACAAACCTTCGCAGAGACCTTTAGCTAAGGGGAAAGGAATCCTGCTGCCCTCTCCATGCAGAAGGGGCAGGGCAGGCTCAGTGATGATCCAGGATTTAGCTTGTGCTGGTTAAAAATTGCGTTGAGGTATAAGTTTTATTGCACCCAAAGGGTTCTGCTGTAAGGGGATGTTTTCTTCCTGGTGAAGCAAAAATCCTTTTTTTTTTTTTTTTTTTTGGTATTGACCTCATGTGCTTTATAATAACTGAAAATCAATTACAGTACAAACCTCTCCTCTAGTGGCTGCTGGGAGACTGCCTTGCTTTACCCTTAGAGAAGACGACAGCTGCAAGACATGAGGTACAGCTTTTCTTTTTAAAATACAAAAATAGAGTTCATGGTGCTAAAATGGCTATTAATAATACCACCATCTTGTGAGGTTTTTCATTACCCGCAGGAATGGACACTGTGTCTCCAGACTTAGCATCACTGCTGAAATAATCAATTTCTTAACTCCGTGATTTTGTTTCAGTGTTTTTCTCACAGGCCAATGAAACTTTTCAGTTGCAAGATGTGGCTGTGCTGCTTCACCGGTGTGGAGACGCTGGTGTATTACTCCAGCAAAGCATTTTCAGATAGATTCAGTCATGTTTTCTAGCGTAGTACTTCCCATGTAACTGTGAGTGAGTGGCTTTGCTTGCCCAGCTGTGCTATGGCTTTCCCTGTCCTCTGAGTCAAAAGAGCTATACCGAAGAGAGATGGCTTCCCTGCTCTCAGGAGGAAATCTCTTGGGCAGGGCTATTCTCTTCCCCCAAACTGAAGAGCCCTGTTGTAAAGGATCTACTCTTCTAGCTGTCCTTTGTGAAGGTGTTTAAGTCCCTGGTATATCCCACCTGGGAATGGTGCTGGGGCCTGTCGGCATGAGCTCTACTGTATATCTGTGT
>NW_009200874.1:0-7997 GCF_000690835.1 Fulmarus glacialis | reverse complement strand
TAAATGATGGAGAGAATATATATTCCATGAAGTCTAACAAAACCCTCAGATTTGTAGTCAATTTTATATGGACATTGCTAAATATCACAATGATAGCTAAATAATCTGAAACCTGAAAGCAGGTTTTAGATAAGTGATAAATCTGCACTGAATTGGACTGGAAAATTAGAAAAAGAAAAAAAAAACAAAACCAAAAACCACAACAACCCCAAACACTTGCTGCAATTTATAAGTGTTTTATAATTCTTTTAACATCTTAGCAAAACTCCGAAATATATGAAAGCTAGCATCATTTTTTAAAGTGAAGATGTAGCTAAAGAACATGTTGCCAAACATAGTCATATTAATTTTTAATTTTAATTTCAATTTTTAGTCATATTAATTTTTTTAGAGTCCACAGTATTTCTGGACTCTAAAAAATTAGTTTTCTTTACATACATCAACTCGTCACCACCAATCAGATACACGGTGTTATTTTCTGAATCAAATACAAGCACAATTAATATGAATGACTACATCAGTTTCTTTGTGTTTGGAAGAGGAAGATGGACAGGATATTTTTGTCTTGCATTAAAGTACAGTAGCGGTCCTGAGGAGGCATCTGAAACTGCAGGAAAATAAAAGGGCTTTAATTGAAACCCTTTGTTTAGTTGCTAAAATACATTCTGCAAATTAGAAAAAGACAATGTGTGTTTTTTTTAAAAAAAGACCTTTTCTCAAGAGAAACTTGGCAAACCCAAATACCCTGTAGTGTAGAGTTACAAATGTGCTCCTTGGGGTGATTGTGCAACTGAATATGTTTTAACAAGGCTCACCAACTGTTACATGTTCCTGAAATACTGGAGTGTATATTGTGCACTATGCCTACTATTACATATATTCAGATCAACATTGAGATTCCCATTTCTAGGAATTTTAGATGTTGTCAGTAGGTTCTAAAAGTGAAAAAGGGTAGCTAGTCTTCCTCTCTAATCTGTACGGAAAATAAGAGAGCGTTTTTTTGTTTGCTTGTTTGTTTTATATTTGGAGAGTGCATATGATTAGATCTGTGCAGTTCTACATGAAAAATTATTAGGGGAAAACAACTACATGAAAAACTAGGTGAGTTCATTGCCATTGGTGCTTCTTCTAGAAACACAGGCTAGATTCACACAGCTAAGTTTAACATCTTAAAAATAAAAAATAGAATTATTAATTCCGGGAGGATAGCTGAGTAAAGGAATGCACAAGTCTGTTCAGCACCCATATTCTCTCTACAGCACTTGAGACAAGTCCTCTACAATACACTGAAGACAGTTTAGTATCTCAGGTTTCAACAGACATCTCTTTGGGGAAACTGAATCCTGCTCCTAAATGTCAATAATAGGGTGAATTAAATTGATTTCTAAGCTCTAGTGACAATACTGATTAGATCTGCATTGATTACAATAGGAGGGTAAAACCTAGTTCACACATACACATCTGCTCATATCCACCTAAATTTAGGTATAATCTCAGACTGAATCACATTGTGTAGAAAGCCTGTACATGTCTGTGGCTCAGTTTGGTGGCTTAAACTTACACACATCTAATGTCTTTTGAGATGTCCTACAGTATACGAAGCATCCACCTAATGCTGTTCTAGAAGCACCCAGGTCCGCACAGGTCTCTTTGCTGTATCTATATGCTAACCTCTGGGGATGTCTTACATACTAAGACTTTGACTAAGGGCTATACATGTAGATGTATCTATAAGGGTAACATTTAGTCATAGAAAATAATTTAGTGCCATTTGAGAAGTTCTCTTCACTATTTTAACTGTTCTCTAATTTCTGCTTCAGAAAGATGAAGGTCTCTTATAAACCCTGTGCCATACTTGACAGATCTGTCTGGGTGTCTCAGATCCTTTTTTGGCCATGATTGCACAGTATTGGAGATTTTTACATAAGCATGCATTGATTCAAATAACAGTATAGATGACAGCTTTATTAGATATGGTATTAAGTTACTGCCACAGATACGTCATTGCACTGCTTTCAGACTCACATCAATAAACCCGCTTAACCTGTGCTGCACAGTTTTGACTCATTCTCTGTTGGGGTGAGGATGTCACTTGTATTTTGTACGTTCTTATTCTTTCCTCTGGTCTTGAGCAGTGTCTAATTTCTGATATTTCAGTGAAAGGGAGTTAGCATCTCCACCTCCAGATTAAGCAAAATGCCAAAAACCTGCAAAAATGCCAGCTAACTATGTAGAATGATTCCTCCATATCTTGCATGATGAAAAGTAAGTTTATTTGCATTTCTATCTGAAAAAAAAACCTAAATAAAGCAATCAAAAATGTCCTGATGACACCTAGGTTAGCCAACCTTTTTCTCAACATGAATATTGGACAGACTGAATGATTACAAGAATGATTTTTGAAACATGTTTGAAATGACGAATATTTTGGAAGACAGCATGCTTTTTGGAGTCTTTGGTTGTTATTCTTCCTCCTTTTGTTTTCCTTTAGTTCAGCTGATGCAATTGTACATAAATGAAAATAAAAATAAATTGTTGCCTTTTTCTACTCCACATAACATAGTTTTAAATATCTCAAATAAGTTTCATATAACTCTTCTCCCAGGGTCAGTAATCTTATTTCCTGCCGATTAGTTTCTCATTGTCTTCCTATAGATCTCCTATATATGTGTGTATAGTTGCATACATTACATTATTTAGTGTAATAGCTGGCAATTTGGCACTGACACTTACTAATAGTAGAATAGAGTACAGTAACTCAAACATTACAACAGACATGAAGTCATCAGCTAATGATAATATTCAATACAAGCGTACATCAGAAATTGCCTCAAATTAGAAAAGGCAAAATCTTAACTAATGTTCGACTTACTTACATAATACTTCAGAGTGGCTAAATTATTTTAGCTTTGAGATTGCTTTTAAGGTTCTTCTCATGACATACCCAGTGTTTTCTCTTGCACAGGTATTGTGTCCTCTTTCACATATTTATTTTTGACATAACTTCACTGTTATGCTTTTTAGGAACTCCATTCTCACTGATTAATATGAAAAAAATAAAGAAAAGTTGGTAATGCTGAGGAAAATGACTGGTTTAGGTTATCTTCATAGAACAACAGAGTCACAGAATAGTTAATATCAGCAGGGACCTCTGAAGATCCAACCCCCTGCTCAGACCAGGGTCAACTACAGCAGGTTGCTCATGGCTGTGTCCAGTCAAGTTTGAATATCTCCAGGAATGGAGACTTCACTACAACTTTTCTAGGCAATCTGCTCTAGAATTTGGTGCCATCACAGTAAAAAAGATTTTTTTTTCTGATATTGAAACAGAATTTCCTGTAGGTCAATTTGTGCCCATTGCCTCTTGTCCTGTCACTGGACTCCATCTTCCCTTACTTCCCCATCTTCTTACATCCTCCCTTCAAGTATTTATACACGCTGAGCCTTCTCTCCTTCTGGCTAAACAGTCCCAGCTCTCTCAGCCTCTCCTTGTATGACAGATGTTCCAGTCCCTTAACAATCTTCATGGCTTTTCTCTGGACACGTTCTAGTACGTCCATGTCTTTCTTGTACTGGAAAGCCCAGACCTGGACACATCACTCCAGATGTGGCATTACCAGTACTGAGTAGAGAGTAAGGATGACCTTCTGTGACCTGGTGGTTTTGTTCTTCCTAATGCAAACCAGGAGGCTGTTGGTCACCTTTGCGACAAGGGTGCATTGCTGGCTCATTGTCAGTTTATTGTCCACCAGGACCCTCAGTCTTCCTCTTCCAAGCTGCTTACCAGCCTGTTGGCCCCCAGCCTTTACTGATGCATGGGGTAATTCCTCCCCAGGTGCAAGACTCTGCATTTCCCTTTGTTGAAATTAATAAGATTCCTCTTTGCCCAGTTCTCCAGCTCATTGATGTTCCTCTGAATGGCAGCACAGCCATCTTGTTAAGGGATGTCAGAAGCAGCCACCACCTCCAACAGTTTCAGGCCCAGGACTTCCTCCTGGAGGAAGGAAGCTGGAGCCCTGCTTAGTGCACCTGGGGACCCAAGCCTTGAACACAACTGCTGCCTTCCCATTTGCAGGTTTAACCAGTAGTAAAGCTGAACATGTATCCCAGGCACACACATGTGCACACACACACACAGAGGACACTGACATGGCTGGCTACATATTGGACTCCCATAAAGCATGAGTATGGCAGCCAAGTCCCCTTACTCCTCTTCGGCTGGTCAGGATTGAAGGTCCCTAGTGCAGGCACATACAGGACACCCTCCAGGTTCACAAGCACATGTACATTCACAGATCCTTCAAGCACCAGCACACCCTTTGTCTGCCCAGCACCCCTGCCAGGATCCTGTGGCCGTTTAACCACCACACAGGTCCCCTACCTGCCAGTTGGTCCAGCTTGGTGCTCTCTGCAAACACACAGCACTCACACACTTGTCCCACATGCAGCCTACATTTGCAAACCCCCCTGGGCATACCACCATGGAACCTTGCCCATCTGACACCTCATGACACCCAGGTCCCCTCACTACTTGCTGGCTGGTCCAGCTTGAAGTTTGCTGGCAGATATACATGCATGCCCCACGGACACCAGGTGTGGGGAAGATACAGACACTTGCCCCCAATCAGCCAGCACCAGGCACACGGGTTGTGACCCATGGTCCTGCTCCAGCTGCCAGCACTGAGCCCCTCACTAACCTCACTCACCCTGGTCCCTTCCAGTAGCTGAACCTGAGACCCCCACTTACTCCAGTAGCTGACATTACAGTCCAGGGACACCTACATGCCTGGTCTCCAGTAGCTGGCACCCAATCCACTCACACTGCCCCCGCTCAGTAGCTGGCATTCTGGGCACAATGTCTGTAAGACAGGATTCAGGGGGCTGGAGCACCTTCCGTATGAGGACCTCTGTTCCAGGGAGACCTTACAGCAACCTTCCAATACTTAAAGGGGCCCTACAGGAAAGACAGGGAGGGACTCTTTATCGGGGAGTGTAGTGATAGGACAGGACGAGGGGGTAACAGTTTTAAACTGAAAGGGGCTAGATTTAGATTAGATATAAGGAAGAAATTCTTTACTGTGAGGGTGGTGAGGCACTGAAACAGGTTGCCCAGAGAAGATGTGGATGTCCCCTCCCTGGAAGTGTTCAAGGCCAGGTTGGATGGGGCTTTGAGCAACCTGGTCTAGTGGAAGGTATCCCTGCCCATGGCAGTGGTATTTGGAACTAGATGATCTCTAAGGTCTCTTCCAACCCAAACCATTCTATGATTCTATGATTCTACGATTCTATGATTCTACGATTCTATGATTCTATGCTTCTATGATTCTATGACATGCTCAGGAGAGCTATGGCATCTCCAACCACTGATGCTGAGAATCCACTTGCTCTAATTACAGGCATCACAGGCCTGGGGGCACCTACATCTGCTGTCTGACTCCTGTAGATGGTACACATCCACTAATACTTTTCCCCCAAGTAGCCAGCACTTAGTCCTAGCACACAGATACTGGGTAGAGAGTGAGATTCCACAGACAGATAGTTAAGAAAGGCTTTAGCAAGAAGATAGGAAAGACTGCAGTGATCAGGTGGTAGGCTAGCAGACAAGCGTACTGACTGGCCACAGTGTGACTGGCACCTTTTATACCCCTTTTTCTCTATTCTCCACTTTGCTTCTCCCCAGTCCCATCCTCTAAACATTCCTTTTTAAGTTTTGCACAGCCCCACAGCTTCCCCCGTCAAATATCTCATGTTCCTCTATTTTCCTTCCTTCTTATTGGTTACAAAGTCACCTTTGCCCTTTCCAAAGCTGCGCATGCCGTTTCTTAATGGCCCATCAATTAGTGACTGGAGGCTTTTGGCCTTTCTCATTGTCTACATTATCCCTTGTCTTTCAGCTTTGTGTCTCTGTGTGTTTTTGCTTCCCCCTTTACTTATTATTCCCTTTGCATTGAAAAGGTCCTTGATTGGATAGTCTCAGTGAAGCAGACAGTCTCACCTTCCACAAACCCTTACAGAGCATGGCCAATGACATTGGCCAGCTCCCTCAGCACCTGTGGGTGCACAATAGCAGGTCTCATGGACTTGTGTACATCCAGTCTGTTGAAAGGTACCCTGGCCTGATCCTTCTCCACTGAGGTTGCTTTCATTGCTCCATACTTTCCTATAGCAAAGATGAATCTTACCAGTGAAGACCAAGGCAAAGAAGGCATTGAGTACCTCGGCATTTTCCATTTCCTTTGTCACCAGATCCCTCGTCCCATTCAGCAGCAGGCCCATATTTTCCCTAGCCTTCCTTTTGCTACCGATTTACCTTTCAAAGCCCTTCTTGCTGCCTTTCACATCCCTTGCCAGATTCAACTCCGCATACATTTTGGGTTTCCTAACCCCGTCCTTGTGTGCATGGAAACTGTCTCTATATTTCTCCCAAGTCACTTGGCCCTGCTTCTACCTTTTACATGCCTCCTTTTTACTAGTCTTTATATGCTCACCTTCACCATGCTGGGCATCCCCAGTTACTAGTGGTTGAAGCCAGCTCAAGCCCTTTGCTTTTTTCAAAGATCATTTTGGTTTTGCTGTTTTGATACTATATGTTGGGCTGAGCCACATATACATTTCCCCCGTTCCAGTATAGTTCAATCAGGAAAACATTCACACCTTTCTGATTAAGTCAGGGAAGGCCATTTACACAACCAGTTGATCCACTCAGCTGATACAGCCATTATCTAAAATAAAGGCCACCTTCTGGTCCCCTTTGTGTTGAGATAAATTCAGCTTTCTTTGTAACAGTCAGTCACTCCCTACTTCTTCCCTGAGCTTCATGAGTACATCTTTTGTGTCCGTCTCCTCTGTGCCTTCTTGATTGTTCACATTCACTTAACAAGTCTTCTCCACTTCATCATTAGAAAGGCTTCTGAAAGGTAAAACTTTTTTCTCCTCATTAGGTGTTTTCATAGCCTTTCATAAAGAAGGTGAAATTTATTTGAGAATAATACTGCCATGGGGAGAGGAGGGCACATGACACACGACACAACTGTTCCAATTAGCGTGCTGAGTCTAAGATGTCCCCCTCATGAAGAGAGTAAACTATTACTTTTGTGATCAATTTTCCACCTCTCTTCTTTGTGAAAAAAAATTATATTTCAGCCAAGCTTGCCTGTGCTGTGAAAGCAGTTCTGTCAGGTGGTGAAGGATGGTGCATGGAAGACAGATTGTAAGGTGCATGGAAGACACATTGTAATACTAGTCTTGTAGCAGTGGACTCTGGCTGTTATAAGATAAATACTACTTATAAAAATTAAGGCAAGAACTTTGTGATATTATTTCTTTTAACTGAAAATTAACCCGCTAAATAATTTCTTATATCCTTTCCCATCACCTCAAGAGTAATTATAATGAACCCGGTACTACTGATGAACAATGTAGGGGAAAAACAAGGCCAGACTCTTTCTTTGTTTTCTGACTAGGTTTATCTTCTGTACGGTTTGGTAGGAAAAAAACATGGAACTTAGAAATTGACTTGCTTTGTAAAAGGGAAAAGATATCTGCACAGGCTGTATTTTTTCTTTGCTATTTTTTCCAAATATTCTAAATTAATAAAGTTTTGGACTTGTTATGTCTTATTTGTTTACTTTTTTTTTCCCCCCATTCATGACAAAGGAAAAAAAAAAAAAATTAATAATTGCTTTAAAGTCTGTTTCAAATGAAAATCCATAGTATATATTTGACCATTTGCTTATTATCTTTGTATGAACATGAATTAAACTGTCTCTTACACTTAGAAAAGTGAAAGAAAAATTAAGGCACACAATTACAAAATGGATTGAAAATGTCAGTAGGAAAAAAAAATCATCAATTTCAACACTAATTACTGTAACACAATATTTGGGGCCTTTTTTGCTATGATGGTCAGTCACGTATTTGAATCTATTGATGTATTGATACAGAAAACTGAATTAATATATATTTCTCTTTTTTTTTTTTTTTTTCCACTTTATAGT
>NW_009200873.1:125462-136082 GCF_000690835.1 Fulmarus glacialis | reverse complement strand
AACCGTGAGCCGCCAGCTTCTCTAGGAGTTCTAACCAAGGCCATACCTAAGACACTAACAAAGATGAAGTGACAGTTGCTGGTTAAACACTGATCAGGCATAAGGGGAGTGCAGAAAATCTTTTCACACAAGGGCCCATTGCTTGTATGCCGTGTGAAGTGCTAACCTGGATCCAGAAACATGGTAAATAAATCACAGCTGGGGTAGACATAGGAGCATTATTTGTGCACCGTCTCCCCCCATGCCAGGACACAATTATTTTTGTCATACTTGTCTGAATGTGCGGTGTGGAGCCTGAGTCCTGTGCAAACTTTCTTGTGTTCGTATTTTGATAGAGAGAAAACAGAACACTCTGAAAGATTTCCTGGTGCAGTCTTTTCAATGTCTGTCTGCATCAAAGACTTTAAAACAGTACCAATGAAGTCTGTACCACTGAGTTGCTAAGAATACATGCAAACATGCTGTCCTTAAACAGTAAGTGTTGCCACAAGACTTTATCACACATTTCTGTAAGCCCCTGAGTTTCCGCTCTGAAAGAGAGGGTGTTGTAGGCTTAGAAAAGGGCTGGGAGGGCTGGTTACCTCCAGCCATGTCATGGCTGAGCTAGGATTTCAAAGACATTCAGACTTCCCTGTAGAGGGTTAACTTTGCAACTTCTTAAATTGCTCAGTCCATCCATTACCACATGTTTTTGCGTACAGATGACACATCAATAGCTGAAACTCCTGCTGTACCCAAACCCAGAAATAGTGTCTGGCAAATCTGTAGGCACTGCAGTAAACTGCTGAAAACATTCTCTGCTTGGGTGAGGTGAGGGAAGACGTTGCATTTCAGTCAGAAATGTAGACCAGTTCTGTAAATTCAAACTCTCCACTTAAGTTCCTGCTGGGACTTCACAGAGTAGTTGCTTTCTTTCATGCTAGATTTATTTGAATGGCCTTATTATGGAAAATGGGATTTTATATCTCAATGCCCATTACATTATTTTTTTTATTTGTTACAATGAAAACATTTCATTAAAGCCCTTATTGAAAAGCTAAGTGTGAATCTTGGGAGTGAATAAAAGTCATTTATTGAATCAGCCTGTGCTGGAACTAAGAAGGCATGTAGAGCTGCAGAACTATAAAATGCTCAGTGCGCTTGGAGTTTCATAGCAAAATGCTACAAGAAACGGCTCAAGTTCACTTCTAAAATAAATAAACAAAGGAAGGGCCCAAGTTGTTCCATTTAAGGACAACACAATTTCAGGGCCAGCCTTTATCCCTTTCTTGGGGAAAAATATTACCTCCTAGATGGAGGGGAAGTGAAGTCACTGCTGCATCCCCTCTGCGACTGTAAGTTGCCATCCTCACTCTGCCAATGGTGCTTGCAAGGCCAAAGGGAGTGGGCTTTTCGACTCCTGGATCTGCTTTGTCCTTGAGGGAAGCCAGGAAGGCATCAGGATCTGTTTCCCCAAAAGAGGGGATGGAGCCACTGGGGCTTGTGCTGTCTGTACCACAAACGCTCAAAGCATAATCTCCCTCTGCCCACCAATTAATTAGATTATTAAAATCATTCCGAAGCTTTAATTTAAACCATAATTTAGTTCTTTCCTCTTCTTAAATTATTTAAAGCCAAAATGCAGATGTAGGATATTCAAGTGTACTTAAAGACCAGGGATTTTAATTTGGGGTCCTTATTCATGTACACTGTGGTTGTATTTCAGCAGCTAAAGAGAGGGGAACAGATTCTGCTCCCTGCTACCCCACTGTAAATGCAGAGAAACTCCATTGATTTCTGTGGCATTTATTCTTGAATTACCCTGGCTTAGCTGACAGCAGAGTGTGGCTGACTGTGACTCCATAGATATATATGCTGTTTATATGTTGAGTCTATTGTTGATTAAATATGCACACAAATGCAACAAGCCATCAGTCAAAGAAATCACATTTGCTCTGCTGCCAGGATATAAACTAAGATCATGAAAAGAAAATGCATTCCTCTGATACATTGAATGATACAATTTCAATAGAAAGCATTACTCCACATTATTTTAATGTGATTAGTGCCTGTGAAAGGCCCTGAATTAACAGATTTGAAACGGGTGTCCTCTGTTTACTGATTACAAAGCAACAAAACTGAACAGCTGGTATCCTCTACCCGGTTCTACCCGTCTTCCTGGAGTCTGATCTGGACGGTCTCCTCTGACAAACAGGAGACTTCCTTTGCCATTGCTGCCTGTTCTGAGGAGCATACCAACAAGAAAACAGCTTTAGTTACAATGGCTTTCCTGAGACATGAATGTTGGCTCATTACATTTCTCATGATCTGGCCTGCTGTAGCAGCATTCAGGTGCTCTCAAGTTGTTTCAGGTCTGAGCTTGGGATCAAGAACTGGAAGTCCCACCAAGTACTGTTAAAAAAAGGTCCACTACTTAAATAGCCAATTACCACCTATGTGTCAAAAGTCTACTTCCTACTGACAGGAGTAACTCTCTTGGATGTCCATATGCTTTCAGGTTGTCCAAACAGAATGCCAATGCTTAAAACATTTTATAAGAGACTTATCACACAGAATTTATAAATAGATGTGGTTAGGTAGATCCTATCTGCTCTGCCCAATTTTTATTACTAAATTCACAGTCTCCTGTGCATCTTTGGCACCTAAAACATTTTGGTTTTAGAGATGTTGCTGTAAAGCCTAACTGAAAATATTCATAATAAAAAAGTGAGATGAATAGTCAAACATCTTTCCAGCTCTGAGCGTCCCAGTAATCCATATTTTTCTGAGAACAGTTGAATACATTGCATTTAGCCATACATTAATAATGACAATGATGTAGCACTTGGATGTAGCACTGATCTAATGTGTGTTTCTTGGTTATTCACAAATGTCTTGATTTTCCATCATTTTGAGCACTCATACAAGGTACTTGGAATTCATACTCAGCTGAATCTTTAAGTCTGTGAAAATCTGGTCCTTTGTGGGGTTGGGTGCAAAAGTCAGCATGTTCCTATATAAAATTTTTGGTGAAGAAAAAAGGCAGATATTTCACAGATATTCTCATAAAGATCACCTTTCATTTTTCTTTTTTGTACCTTGATTGGTACCTTGATTTTATTAGCTAATTTTTCTGTTCTTAATGATGTGTAGTATTTATGAGTAACTGCATTTACTCAGTAGAACTCTTTGGGGAATCAGCTATCACATGCCATTTTTAAAGATGATAAAATCCAGACACACACTACTCTTACTGGCAATGAATGAACACCAGTACAGTCCTTCAGCGTCCTCAGGTCTTAGCAAGAATGTTTTGCATAGAGTCAAAATATGTTGCTATTGACCACACTAATAATAATACAGAAGTACTCATTTTATTATTAAAAAAAAAAAAAAAAAGAAAAGGAAAGAAAAACTGCCTGAGATTCACTTCCCTACCTGAACATTCCCTGGACTGCTGGCACAGAAAGGTTAACGAAACCTGGAAACGAAGTAGTAAGTGATGTCGGCAGTTAGCACATTATCATTTTCTTTCATCTACTCATCTAAAGTGCAGAGCAGGTAACTTTAACTATCATCTTCAGCACAAAAAAATGAGAGTTCAAGGCATTGTCAAGGAGCTGTTCAGCTTTGGCTCTTAATTAAAGTAAACATAGTTAAAAACATTTCCATTAAAAGAGAAAGCTTTAACCTGTCATAACACTCTGACCACATTCAAATGAGGGTGGAATGCATGCTACCTCATGGAGAGAGTTTGCAGTATAAAATTTTGCCAGTATAGCAGCTGCCAACAAAAAATACTGTGATTTTCATTACACCGTGCTCATTCATCATTGGAAAAATACAAGGATGAGATCTTCCATACAAGTTCAGACATATGCCCTTGAGAGCTAAAGAACGACTTTTCAATGCAATTCCAAATGTTAATATCCCCACAGGAATGCAGATCCAACAGAGGAACCCACTACGCTATATAGCCATCATATTCACCTCAGTGAGTGAACATCATGCATCAGTGTGGCTTGATACTGTGATTTGCTACTTTGGGGCTCTGCTGCGTAATCAGCAGCATCGGCAGTTCTTCCTTAGGCTCCTGTCCAACTGGATTTGGCATGGGAAGAATCTCCTTGATTTTTTAAGATTTTTTTAATATATACACCACAAAACGAGCTAACACAGAACTTACTTGAATATTTTCCTGATTTGTTTTTAAACAATTTATATTTTAAATTAAGGACTAAGTGAGACAGTGGAAAAGAAAGAGTAGAAGAGACCATCGCCACAGAATAATAAGCAGAAGAGTGGGCAGTAATACGTTCTTCTTACATAGCTCTAGCACACCACATCCAAATTATTGGGCTTGCTTCTGGCAAACTTCTTACCAGACAGATATTGGCAATTGTGGAAGGACTATGGCTTCAAGAGAGCAATAGTACTGGATAGAAAACCAGTGAAAATAATTTATGGGATGAAAGATTAGAAGAATTAAAGTTTCAAGGTCTGGCTTGAATTTAGGAGGCATGGTAACATCCTATAGACTTTCTGAAAGGAATTATACTTAGTACTTTTATAAAAAACCTACAGTATAGAAAGGTAGAATCAAGAAAAAACAAATACCGGGAAAAAACAAACAAACAAACCAAAACAACCCCACCTTGCCTAAGGCAGAATTCTTCCCCCTTGGAATAATCACCAGGAGAGGAAAATACTCTGTCAAGTTATTCCTTTAAAGGCAGCTGTAGTCAAATGTTACCAGTATATGACCTGTGAGGGGAGAGAGCTACTGTGCCCCTACAGAGGTATCTTAAAGTTCTATGATAAATGTTTGGATAAGGATAAAAGTATGAAAGAATCTGGATGCTATTTATATTTACTTCATTTGCCTTGCTTTCAGCAAAAAAGCAATAAAATTAACCACCTGATGATAATGGGGGGAAAAGTGCTAAACACAAGAAAGGTGCATAGCCGATGATGTCTCTACTGGTGCTAGGCAAGTCAGGGACAGATTCGCCAGCTCGGTCTAGGGAATCCAGCTCTCCCAAATGGGGATGCATCTCCTAATCCCCCCAGCAGCAGAAGGGAAGCCTTATGCTTCTGAACCAGCGCTATAGCTGCTTTCCAGTTCTTTGACCACCTGCTCCAGATAGAGCGAGCTGGTGCGCAGCTATGATGTCAAACAGGCAAAAAGTCCCTTATCTACTCAGCAGCTCTGTCTCGCATGCATGATGGTGTGTAAGTAGGGACGAGGGGTAGAGCTCCCTGTTTTCATCGAGGCCCCATCCTGCTCCGCGGTGGTGCAGCTGTGCCGGATCACCCACCTCCCAGCCATCACATTCCTCTGCTATAATACGAGACAGAGTCTGACGGCAATCAGGGTGAAGTGCACAATGATCTGTGACACAAACAGCAGTCTGCTTGGGATGAAGTTGAGCCCACAGCACCTATTTACTCTGTTACCTAATGGTCTGATCCTTCAAACATTTATGCTTGGATTAATGGCAGACTGACAATCACGCTGAGTCCATGGGATTATCTGCCACTGAATACCAGCATAAGTGTTTGCAGGACTGGGTCCTAAACCCATTTGTGATGGTCAATATCTTTCAAACTGAATGATACTAAACTAACGGACATTCAAAGACAGACTGCAGGCTGGCATTATTCAGAAACAGGCAACTAACATGGTTTGGGCCTGATTCCTACTGACTTCAAACCTTCATGTATTCTCAGTGCCCGTTCTCTGATTTTCAGAAGTGTCCTTAGAGGGCAGGTCTAATAAGTAGAATGGAAGTTTGGATTTCAGGATTTCCTGCATTTTAATTTCATGTCTCGGAATAGTTTTCTCTGTAATCTGATTTATTCATCATAGAAATAGAACTGGATGGGATGTGAGAAATCATTTAGCTTTTAGCCATAACTGGGACCCCAGTCACAGACCAAAATGTTATGTCAGGTGTGTATAATTCAGAGGAAGACGACTGCGCTTAACCTTAAAAACAGGAAAGGTGTATAGAGAATGATTGAGGGGATGTGGTAATGCTAAGAGACAGCTGTAGATCTTCAGTAGGCCTTAGGATGCTGTATAACTTCAGCTTTTACGCTAAGGCCAACAAGAAATGTCAAGGAAAGATGAATTAAAGGAAATGGTCATAGACAAGAGACTGTAGAAAGAATTAACTTTTCACCTCCACAGCTAGAACTGACCGCAGACCAAGAGCAGACTGGTTTAGGTAACCACAGGATATAAAACTCAGGCTAAAGGTTAGACCTAATCTGCCCAAAGACAGGATGACAAATTAAGTATATCCACTTGCCATAATTAGATAACAACAAGAAGGCTTTGCTTCCCACTGACATTCTTCTTGCTTTGAACCTATGTTCATATTGAGGTTCCCACCCGCAGAGGTGAGGAGACCTGTGCTTCCTTTAAATGCAACAAATGAGGCCTGGGCAAAATTTAGCTCTAATATACTGCCACCAAATAATCTTTCCTAGCAGCTTAAGAAATGCTGCTACGTTTATAAATGTCACTAGTATTTTTTAAAATGTATTTATGTTTATAAAATTATATTCTATGTATACTTGTTAATAAAATGTTTGCACTAGACTCTTTTAAATTAATTCACCATATTCTTTGATTAATAGTTTCAGTATTTTAAAATCAATTCTTTGAAATACTTCAGCTTTTACTTTAATGGTCCTTTGAAGTCTTTTGGTTCCTAGATAGTGCTGGGGCATTAACGTCTCTCTGAGAGTAAATTGCACCTATGTCATTCTTGGGAGATGTTTGTCTAACTCATTCTAGAACTCTTACTGCTGTTCAGTGAACTTCTCTGATCATCAGAAGGTACTTTCTCCACCTCAATTGTATCACATCTTATGTTTCATCTGCTTACACTCACACACACTCAACTCTTCTCAATTTAGGACAATTTCCAAAGTTCACTGAGGTCAATGGAATCACTTGCACTTACTTTAATACAATCAGGCCCTCAGAGATGAAAAACTTATTTTATGCATTTTCACTGATCATTGCAAGGTCATTCCATTTGAAGAAGAAACTTTCCTAAGCAAACATCACAAGCTGTGGGTGTGCAAGGATGTTTATCTTAAAGTGGATTTGTGAACTGAACAAAACCTTTTTTCTCCCACAGGTAGAATCTGGTCATGGTAAAACACAGAATATGGCTGAAGCTGTAACAACAGTTCTACTGGAAATGAAGAAAATTAGCTTGCTTTTAAAACAAAGAGGGAGCAGTAAAAATGATAGGTTTTTCATATATATTAAAAACTTCATGTAAGCATAAACCAGAACTGAATGTATTTTAACAAATTGCTCACTGAACGAGTTTTGTCTCCGTGAATTGTTTGGGATTAGGCTGTGATTTTCTCAAATGCATTTGCTCTTATTGCTTTGCTGACAATACGTTATGAAGAAGTCTTGATCTGCAGTTCATTTTTGAGCTCTGTTTGCTGGAAATATAATTACATACTACGTTTCTTTTGTCTGATTGGGGGAGTGGTATAACTGTTAGATACGGGTTTCTGGTGTCAGTACTATGATTAGGAATTTAAATTCAGCTGGGGGCAAGTTACTGTGTGATCTAAATCGCACTGAAAAGCCATCGACTACAGCAGCACTGGCTTGTAATCACATCGCTCAGTGGTAACCCAGAACTTGCAACCTTGTTCATAATATGTTCTGCGGGCTGAAAGTACTGAAAGAACATGCAAAGCTTTGCAATCCCTAGTTATTGACTTATGTTCTGGATTAATTACTGTATTTTATTTTTACAACTTTTTTTTTTTTTTTATAGGGAGGATTATAGGCACAATCTAAACTCTGCGTCCAGGGAAACAGATTTTTAGATCCATGTTAATAATCACCATTATTTTACTTATTAGTAATTAAACATTACATTAATAATGCTATTATCATGGGATCAGAACCCAAGTTGTGAAGCTGAGATTTTAAAGATATTTATCTTTTTTTTTTTATGTTCCATGCTATTTTAATAAGGTTTCCTCTTCACCTTCCTTTACATAATTGCTATATATTTACAACATTAATTCAAAATTAATGGACATTTATTTATGGGAATTAATTTTGTTTCTATAATAAAGCTGCTAACGAAACATATTGGTAGGTTTGCACTGCGGAACCAATTATTTCCTACCATATCTGTAAGTAACATCACAGACCAGCTCGCAGTTATGATCCTGAACATAATTGTCACTAGATTCTGTGCAAGTTTCCTCAAGACTACATCTAAATATTTGCAGCCTTCAGTCTAGGTAGTTCACCTACAAACTTTAAAGAAACCATTAGGATGCCCTTTGGACTTCTGAGAAATAGTTTTTGGACATTTAAGAGTTCACACTGAAGACTGTGTATTGAAACTAACCACAGAACCTTCCCAAAAATACACAAATATGACACCTTTCAGGGATGGAAGATATAGTGAAAAAAGCATATATTTAAAATTGGTTTGATAAATGAAGTTTAGCTGACTAATATGAACCATCCCCACTTGTTTCCCTACCAACTTACCTCTCAAATAATCTTGTGGCACTGAACAGTGAAAAGTACATTTTAAGAAGTCTGATGTGATCAAAAGACAACAGGACAGAAAGATAAAATGGCAAATTATTGTTCATAGAAGCATGCATTATGGTGGTCTATTCAGATCACTATCATCACATGATTCATAACATTTCATTCTGTAATTCTTAAACCAGAGGAAATTACTCTTCCTTGCTCTCTAAGTAAGCAACATAATGTGCAATCACCTCTAGATCAATTGAAGTATTTACTTCAGGAAGTTGTCTATCTATCTGCTACAGTGACCACATGGAATTTTCTTTGATAGACACCATACAGATTTCAATGGTACATCTTCTCGAGTGATGTGAACCTGAGCTACATCCGGTCCATGGTATCCTCAAAGCTACAGAGAATTCTAACAGCATAGAACCTGGCTTATGATGCACTCAAAAGTCCAGGTTTTGGGTCTCTTTGTGCTAGAGTGGATAATCTCCCTCTCTAGGGATGACATTCAACTAATGTCTCAAACAATAGTGATCAAATCAGAAAATATCCTTTGACAGCTGTGCCATGTGGGACAAGTCTGGGTGGATAATGAGTGAGGTAGAATGAGTTCCTTCCTGGTAATAGTTTTATGCCTGGCCATGTGAATTTTAATGATCCCTATTTTAGCAAACATAAATACCATTGTTCATAAAATTATCATCTTGGTCATAAAATTACCTTCCCCTTTTTAAAATTCAGCTGAAGTATTTGACTCAGTGACCCTCCATGACAGAAATCCCACAGGCTGATTACATGCTGCGTGAAGTATTATTCTCTCTCTTTTGTTTTACATTTACCTGTCATTAACTTCAAGTGACCCTCCTGTTGTTCTGGTGTTCTGAGACACTGTTAAAAAGATGGACCGGCTAGTTTTTGACTCTACCCTTCATAATCTTAAATGCTTTAATTAAATCCCTTCTAGTGTTTCTTTTTCACCACTAAATCACCCTAGCTTTTGCAACCTTCATATGCAAATCTTGCTACATCCCTAACTCTTTATTTTCTGGGCTTCTACTGTTTTAAAATTCTTTTACCATTCTCATCCCAAACTGAATTCTGTATTTCATATCAAGGCCCATTTTGTCCACTATTCCAGAAGCAAATATTTTTTATTTGTAACATGGAATATAAATATTCCGTTTCAATCACTTGATGTATAATCTGAGACTGGATTAACATTCCTTGACACCGATCACCTCTTGTGTGATAGGTTTGTTCGTCAAATCAGGCATGGACATACCGAATAATAGGGTATACAAGGAACCAGACATAACTGGCTTTCCTCTTCTCAGGACCTGTGTGGTCATGTCTTCTAGAAAGCTGAGCAGGAGCTGGCTTGCTCTGCTGTGCACTGGGGGATATGGTGTCATGTATGGTGTCTGAGAATTGTCCACTTTCTCTTCCCCACTGTCATTTGCTACATGGATGCAGTTAAGGAAATATTATACCCAAATTTGTTTTCCTTAATTTTCCTGAAATGCTGGGAGGGGTTATTCTCTCTGAGTCTCTTGCTCGCACACTTTGCCTTTCAAACCACACAGGACTGTGGCAGAACCATTGAGCTGAACTCTGTGACAAAAGCAGAAACTCGTTATTTTCAGATTTAGAATCTATGCCCTTGACTAGAGACTACATGGATTCTAAGACCAAGACCAGGTTTTCAAAGGCATTAAAGCCCCTCAGAAGGCACATAAACAAGTAGTGAGGGTCAGTTTCAAATTCAAAAAGCCCCCCCCAATGCACAGCTATTATTCACAATTTCTATTGATATGTAACTTCATGACAACACAGTTCTATGGCAATAACATTTTTTTAACTGTGTAATAAACATTGAAAATATGCCAAAGTGATGCCTACCACAGGATTTAAAAGCAATTGTTTACGCTATTCTGCTTGCTTTCGGACTTTTTGCTTCAAGCTTTGCTTTATGTCTACAGTAAGTCCTCCAGAGCTTACAGAGCAACACGGCTGTGATCTTTCTTGCAGAGAGCTAACATGCCTAACTGCAGGCCTGTAGCATGTGGAAAGCTCTTACCCGTCAGGCAGTGCAT
>NW_009200873.1:61357-125444 GCF_000690835.1 Fulmarus glacialis | reverse complement strand
CATTCAAACAAAGCGTAGCGTAGATATTCGCCCAGTGCAGCAACAAAGCTTTTGCATCCCGGTAGTTAAAATCAGGAGCACTTTCTGTGCATCAACAGCATATTGTAGGAAACAGTGGGACATTTTCTCTCTTACTCTTCAAACACACCAAATGTAAACTGTCTGAACCACAACAGTTGTCTTTGTGCGTATGAAATGAGCAGGGCAAAGAAAGACCCTATGAAATAGCTGTGGTTAGTGGCTTGTTGAGGGGGGGTGGGGTGAGGCAAGAAACTCGCTTTTAATCAATGTGATAATCGATGACATACGGCATCGTCCTCTTGCCTGGCTCCATTCTTTCCCTGCGCACTGCAGGCCTCAGTGGCTTCCCCATTTTTTCTGCCTCCCCTGCCCTACCCTTAGCAGGCCAACTGGAAATTTGTCTATTGTTTTTTTAATATATATATATTTGAAAACCAGACATAAGTCTTCAAAGGAGCCTGCAGTTTAACTGGGGAAGGACTGCTTAACAGGCGCAGTTTGTTGAGGAGGCTGTGATAAAATGCACACGCCCTTGCTGTCTTTTTCCATACCAGTCTGACTCCATGTACGGCCCCATGATGCCACCGGTCAACGGTAGCAAAAAGCTGAGTCAGGGAATCATATGCTATGCTTTATATTTGTATTTTCATGAACTGCAATGCAAGCAGTATGAATGAAAATCATAGTGCGTTCTTCCAATCCTATGCTCCCTTTTCATCTACTAACTTTGGATCCATAAAGCAAAGGCTGTGCTGGATATCCTTTGAGTGGCATTTCTGTTTGCTTCTAAGAACAGCTTTTACATCTCATATTTTGGCTCTTATTGGTGGCACAGACAACACAAGGTATTTGCTCACAAGGCTAGCTTAAAGACTTGCATTTTATGCAGGAAGTCCTGCAGATCTATGACTTCGTTGGTCTTTTTTGGAAGTGAGCACTGAAAGCCACTGTTACAGCTCTTTTTCTCCTTCACACTTGACTACCTGGGTTTAGAATTTCCTTGTACTCACCCAACATAATTCTTCAGAAACTTCTCTGTAAATGAAATGTACAGTCTGTGAAATTACAGGGAATCTTAAAGTTTTACTTTGAAGCCCAGATTTTCATAACCAAGGAAAAACAATTCCCTCGTATTCTTTCTTTTTGTTGAAATACGGTCTTTTTTTCCCAATTTTTTTGTTACTATTATTGTCAGTGTTCTACAGCTAGGCAACTTGAGACACATGAATTCAGTCAAAGATTGTCTAAGGTAATTGAGCTATACAGAAACTTAGGTAGATACTGGAAATAGAAGATTTATATTATTTGAGTATCTGCTGAGCTACAGATTGTCTTGAGTTTGTAATGGTGTTTTAGGCAGAGTGACTCAGAGAACGGGCCATGATGCATGACTCTTGGGATTGGAGTTTAATCTGAGTTCTTCACACCAGCTTGCTAAATGACTTATTTCATGTTCTTCCCTCTCTGTAATCCCATTTCTCCATCTGTGAAGTAAGGGAGCAATGACCCCAACTTTCATTGTGTTGATACTGATGCACATTGCATATATTACCAGTCAACTTTCTACAGGCACTGCCCAATGATTTGGTGAGATGGACTCTCCAAGGGAATCATCCTGGAAGCTATGCTGACAGGTGTTTAAACTCCAAGTGGATAGGGAAGGATTTTCCTTTATTTTGGAAGAATTCTACCTGTCTTTCCACCAAGAAGGGAGAGAAGATGAAGCAGAAGGTCTCCTCTTCCCAGTGTGCATCATCAAAATGTAAGGAGACAAAATGAAGGCTGAGATGGCACCATAAAACTCCTTCCAGTGCTATGATCTATGGTTCTATGTATGGTTCCTTCCATATTTATGGCTTGCTCAGATCTTAATTTATAATAAGACGTCAATATAGTTTGCAGGCAATCCAAACAGCTCCCACGTATTGCAGCAGCACAGCATATTATCTGAACTCCGCAGGGAGACTACGAAGTATTCTTCTTTTCAGTTTTTTTCCTGTTCTTTTTCATTAGCAATGCCATCTATATTTCACCTGTAGCTTACTTCGTGTTTAATGATAGCCTTCCTTCCACATTCTGCTAACAGCAACTTGCTTCCTCGAGTTGGTTGTATTTGCATTTGTTTGGTTCCTACTGCTTCCCCAAGGAGCTTCCCAAGGCTGTTTCCAGATCAGACATGTGAATTTATTCCCCTGTGTATGTGACAGTTTCTCTCATCTATGGGTTGCCCAGTGACGTAAGACTGCCCAGGCTACCCTTCATAAGTCTCTTTCCTTCCTCTGCTTTCTATTTTTGCCTTGACAAACATTCAGAAGTTTACTAGCTGCAGTTAAGTTTCCTTTGCTTGGAGCTGAGGTCTACGTGTAGGTAAATTGAGAAGTTTAATTCAATAATACAACTACTTTGCAAAATCGTATGTAGACCACAGAAGGTTATATAATATTGAAATTTAATCAAATGTTGTTAACATGCTTAAACTAAAACCCTAACACATACTTATATACACTCCTCATGTGTTCATAAAATACATCAACAGTTTCTGTAAGTCATCAGCCTTTAAGTAATTCAGGCCCTGGATAGTTTTCTTACCAATGCTCCCTAGGAATTGGGCCGTCTAAGCCAGAGGTGTTAAAGAGTAGAAACCAGACGACAAATAGTCAATAGTCTGTATTCATAAAAGTAGGCAGTTATAGAAACATACAAGGTAACCATGTCCAGAAAAGAGCTGAGCTTCGTTCTGGTCAGATAGCATGAGAATGACTGAGATTAACAAATAGTTCTTGTTTTAACTAATCATATAATGATTGAACTTTTTCTCATGAACATGGGACTGCTCTTACCTACAATTCAAGGTAATGGTTTTTTGTGAAAATCAAAATAGACACAAACATGTTCAAATAGAGACTGCCTTAGTCTTTACATTGTTTTTGTGCCCTTCATAACAGGAGGTTATGAAGGTTTATTTACTATTGACCACATAATGCAGTATTTAGAGGTAACGCTGTCATTGTTCTAGTGTCTTGCCTCTGTAAAGCCAGTAGAAACTGATCTCATGTATTTGTACTGCTGAAACTAGAGGTCTGCGATTTGACAGTGACTTGCTGAACTCATTCAGCTTTTCTTTGTTTCTTTTGTTTCAACGTAAACTTTCCAAGGTATGTGCAATAGTCACCGGTTGTAATGTCCGTGTGTTTACAGGTGTGTTTATGTATCTATATACACACATACTTTTCATCTTTAATAATAAAAAGTATATGTGATAACAGCAAGCCAATCTATTGTGTATCATTACTACAAATAACCTCCTCTAGAGAGAAAGTGGTTCATAAGTCATGAAAGGTAGAACCTCAAGTGAGTCAGGAAGGTAATTTGCCTGTATTTATTATCACTCTGCCCAACAGGCTTTTGATATATGTAATCCTTTAGATTTTTTATTAAATAACCTCCAGTGAGGAGCTTCAAGTCTTTGGCATTCTTCTCAAGACACATCATGTCAAGGGTTAATTTGAATTTCAGTATGTTATGGATTGCATGAAGTTTGCATGGAATCTTTTTGTGTTCAGGCAATAGGCCTGACTTTATGGCTTGCTAGCAGGGATAGAAATGTTGTGTCTTGGAGTTTACACTAGTGCAAATAAAGGTGGCTCTTTGGAAAGCAACAGGATCACACTGAAGAAACACAGGTACAAGTGAGGAATTGTATTTATTTTACTGCTTTTTTTCAACAAATACACTTTTGCCTGCCCAGCTCTGTGCAATACATGAGCAATAATTCACAACAGTAAATGTGACTGACACTTTGAATAATAAAATATCAGGTACAGCTCTGGCCAGTAGTAAGGTAAATGAATCTTTCTGTACACAAGCATGGGGCATGAGATTGTTAGTGTAACAAGCCATAAATATGAAGACTGGGCAAGACCTCAAAGAATCATGACACTGTGCTGGAATTATTACGCAAGTTAGAGTAGATTACATGCTTTCAGATTTCTTTTTTATACCAAATACTCCCACATACATAAAAAAGTATGTGGCTGTTGTGGTCAAAAACAACAAAAAAAACCCTTTTATAAATGTTAACTACCTGTTATGTTGATTGCCTCATGTGATGCCCAGATGACACACAAACTTATTAACAGCAATCTCTAAACAGGTATGTGAAAGTTTGCTAAGGTATTTTTGGGGAAAAGTGGGAATAAGTGATACAAAAATGTTACGACACTGCTCTTTAACTTAACAGGGAAATTCTACAGTAAATGACCAGATATTAATTCCCATGGCAAGTGCATTTCTACAGAAATTATTGTATTACTACAGTGGCATACACAAAGGAAGTGGGTTACTGCTGGTCCAGCACTGATAGCTACTCCTTAGGTTGTGTTACCATAAAGACATTCTGATAATTTTCTTAATAATATTTTTCTTTGAAAATGATGTGCGGCTTTTTTTTCCAAAACTTGTATTGTGTTTAGTAAGAGATCATTCTCTTCATCCATTGAACATATACAATTAACTTTCAAACATTCCTCAATATCTCACTCTATATCAAAAGCAAATTTTCTGCCTTAAGTTCAGTATCAATCATACTTCATCATATATCCTGCTCTAGTTTTAATTCATTTCAATGTGTGCCTATTCACACAAGGTAGCTTTACCTTATGACATTCTCACCTGTACTAATGACTCACTGGTTTTAAACCAAGTTCACAATCCATTCAGACTCACAGGAACCTTTCCCTTTGAGTTGAAAGAATTTCAGATCACACTAAATGCCTGAAATGATTTTTAACATTTCCTTTGCTGTTATTCTGTGAGTAGACAAGCTGCTTCCAAGCGATTTGTTTGAGAAGATTGTGATTGGTCATTTAACAGCACTCTTCATTTTGCATTCTGGGTCAGCCACATCATGGCACAGAAAGACAACAGTTGCCCTATGTGCTGGTTTTGGCTGGGATAGAGTTAATTTTCTTCACAGTAGCTAGCATGGGGCTATGTTTTGGATTTGTGCTGGAAACAGTGTTGATAACACAGGGATGTTTTAGCTATTGCTGAGCAGTGCTTACACAAAGTCAAGGCCTTCTCTACTTCTCACCCCACCAGCAATTAGGCTGGGGGGGCACAAGGAGTTGGGAGGGGACACAGCTGGGACAGCTGACCCCAGCTGACCAAAGGGATATTCCATACCATAGGACGTCATGCTCAGCATATAAAGCTGGGGGAAGACGAAGGAAGGAGGGACGTTTGGAGTGATGGCGTTTGTCTTCCCAAGTAACCGTTACACGTGATGGAGCCCTGCTTTCCTGGAGATGGCTGAACACCTGCCTGCCGATGGGAAGTAGTGAATGAATTCCTTCTTTTGCTTTGCTTGCGTGTGTGGCTTTTGCTTTACTTATTAAACTGTCTTTATCTCAACCCATGAGCTTTCTCACTTTTACTCTTCTGATTGCTCCCCCATCCCACTGTGGGGGAGTGAGTGAGTGGCTGTATGGGGCTTAGTTGCCGGCTGGGATTAAACCACGACACACTATTTCTGTGGCTATCTGGCACACCATTACCTTATTTAGACAAATGTGAAACCATTGACCTTCTATATTCTTGAATGAAACCCAAAGGATTGACGTGAAAAGGAATAACTGATGATTAAAAAAAATGTAAATGATAGAACTTTCAAAACAGCCCAAATTAGGCAATGACTTGTCTGCCAGGTGTTTTGTTTGTGGGAAAGACTTGGTACATACATTTGGTGAGTAATTCAGAAGACATTTGGATAGACTTCACAACCTTCTGCAACTTTTCCAGACCTGTCTGAATTTCTGATGAGAGGTGCCTAGATTGCAGATTTTAGATCTATCCACTCAGCAGTATCTGTTTTTTCTCTAGATTATGGTATGACTCCACATCTGTTCCAAAGGTCAGTGCTAAAATTAAGCCTCGGAGTGAAACTCTGCGTATGTGAATCTAAGACTATTCTTTTAGGTGGCTGGGGCACAGAACATATAGATGTCTTTCCAAGCGAGATACAACTTTTGGCAGTGTGAAGGATTTGGGGCCATTTTTGATCTTTGTTTTCATTTAATCTAGTTGCTCGCACTCTCGGTGCCTTGTTAACAAGACTGGGTTGAAGCTGTTTTTTATCTCTACGTTTCAGTATGAGCAGCTTTGCTCCTTCATTACGTCAGCATTCCCACATGACTTTGTACTCACATGCTCAAACAATATTTGCCTCTCTCCTTCTCTTCCTAACCTCTCCCCTCCCTTCATTTTATTACTTCTCTCTTGAATCTAGGAAGACAGGTTAGATCAGGCACAGTGCAGGACTAACATGGCTATAGAGCTTCTGGGTTGAGAATGGTCCATGCCCAGCAGTTCTGAATGTGAATAAATGCAGACAAATGTTCAGAGCTTCTGCATCTATTTTGTAGCTTGGCCTACTAGAAGTGCCATGCAAGAAAATTCGGATTCAGAATGGAACTTTTGCCTTTTGGGGAGAAAAGGTACAAACTTGGTTGTCCGTGGGATGATTTGTAGCAAAGTGGGTATGAATGTTAGGGTTTTGCCTGCTATTATAATGAAAAGACATAGTGCTCTCAAGTCATTATTAAAACAGTAAACACCTCAGGCCTAAATTTAGTCTTGGAAATTGTAAAAAAAAGAAATATTCTTTCAAGAGAAGGGTGAAATAAAGTGTGGCTGTATCCTTCTGATATGGAAATTATCAGCATTATGTTCTTCATCTTATAGAGTGAGACGTCTGGAGTTCTGTCTTTATGGTATGCTTTTTTTGCTTGCGCCGTCTCACCTAAAAACAATGACTAAAGTGTAAAAACAATCAAAAAGTGTTTTCATTTTGCTTCACCTATCCAGATTTACCTCAAAAAAATATCCTGTCCTTACGTGGTGTTTTTTTCTCTCCAGCTGGCATTGAGTTTTGAAGTTATATGAGTTTAGTTCTGACATTATTATTCTCAAGTGAAGTCCAGAGATCACCCAAGCTGCAGTCTTGCTTAGATGCACTAGAGCCAACCATGACCCAGACTTCCAGGACTGCTACCCTCAGGCCTGAAAAGCAGCCCAGCAGAATCAGTTATGGTTGTGGTCAGCTAAGCTGGAGTATAGCCATGCTTTGTTTTTTCCAGATGAGCGGATGGCTGTAATCCACCCTGTCCATACTGGTGAAATACCTCAGGCTCATCACTTTACCTTCTCAGCTCAGCTTTCCTCCCTCCAAAGCGGCCCAGCTGTACATAGAGACACATTCTTCCCAGGCTTTGTTTCTGCTAGATCACAGCTATGCTAACCAATAAAAGCAAAGTCTTTGAATCCAGCAGAAAAAGGCGGGGAAACAATATAAATTATTTTACGATTTCATAACAATGATTTGAACACAATGTGCATTTTCAATTCACTTGGCCCAGGGCATGTCCCATTGAAAAGAGTGAGAGATGTACCATTGAATTCAATGGAAGAAGAGGCAGGCTTTACTATTTAAAGCTATCATCCTATTAAGACAAATGAGAAACACAATCAAAGCTTCGCTGCTGCCATTTCTTACTGTGTTTGAACATGGCCTCAGCATGGCATTGTTTTAACAGAGTGAAGGCCAGGTTTGCATTCATAAAGATGTTTCAGGTGATTTTTATTTTCAGATGAAAGAGAATAGTATGGAGAATATGAAGAAAAAATGCTAGGAAAATATAGTCCTAAACTTTGGTGTCTTTTAGATTTGTTTCTGGTCATTAGATTCCCTCAGTAGTATCAACTAATAATAATAATAATACTAAGGCTTAGAAATTATATCTGTGTTGTAAGATTAAAAACCCCAAGAAGCTATGCAATAATTTCTAAAAGCAGTTGTGTTTTTTGAATATGTAAGGAGTAGCTGTGCCAGGATACTTAAATCTGAAATTTCCCCTATTATACACTGGGGTTTCAGAATATTCTTCATACTTTAGCTTATAAAGCACTTGGAAGACTTTTCTGAGAGCAGGTGCTTTAGGATGATGTTTTTGTTTAGCATGTTAAATGATTTTTAAGACAAGATCAGATATGACTTTTTTCCCCATTGAAATCCAAAATCTGCGTAATTCATTGAATAGACACTGATAGACTGGCTTTTACTAATCTTGGATGCTTTTGCAATTTGTCTTAATCTTTCAAGCAAAATATGGTCTCATTCAATCCTTCTCCTACATTTGTTGCCACTAGATACTGCAAGTGAACCTTTGACTTGGGGATTCTGCTTTTAGGGTAGTTTTTGAAACAGAGATTAAAAAAGTACCCGGTAGAATGCATAAACAGTTTTTGGAGTACCACACAACTTTTATTCCTCAGAGAAATGCCTAGAGTACTGGGCTATAGCTGCGCTCCTCCCTCCGGGGAATTTAAATGTGGGTCTGTGGATCCCAAAGGAAGCTGAGCATGAGGAGGCAGGGGGTACTCAGCCATGCCTGGATGGACACAGGTCTGCAGGGCTGAGGAGCAGGGCAGAGCTCTTCTGACTTGGGCAGAGTGACTTAAGTTAAGCATATGCTTTGTGCTTAGACAGCTGGGAGCCTACATTTTTATGGGAGCAACTCTGATCTATACCTTTGTTCAGGGCTCGAGGAAGCAGAAATCAATGTAGAGAAATGTTACTTATGCAAATCTTGACCAAATTAGTCAATTCACAGGGATGTAAGAAAGTTAAAATGCACACAGCTTCAGTCAAATAAACTGGAGTGTATTTGTGGCAAAGAAATAGAGGAGACCTAAGATCAATGGCCTGGAGTCAACATAATATTTTGAGGAATAATCAAAAGTCAGGTCTCAGAGAAGGTGAGCTGAGAACTTACAACTTCCACTGAAGCTAGCATGGAGTTGGAGGTATTCAAGAACTCCTGGGAACAGACCCATTGTTTACGTTACTTTTCTCATGCTTCTCATTTAAAGGAAGATCTGGAATAAATTAAGGCTTAGAGAATTTTGAAAAAACTAGATTGGCAAGCTGGTACTGCATTAAAAGTGGGGGTCTGCAATGAGACAAAGAGCTGCAGTCTGGCACTACAGGGAGATGGAGGATGTGAAGAAGAAGTCCAGTAAAAAGAATCAACTCCAATATGTACATTTTCAACAGAGAATGTGTGTTCTAATGAATAGAAGGATATCTATGGGGATTTCTCTGATCTGTGGTTCATTACTCATATTCCCTCCTCAGATTTCACCCATATTGACAATAAATTTAGTAAGAAGACCAAAGAATCTTGTATTTGTTAAAGTTTCATGCCATCATCAACATATTCTGCACTAAGACTTAAGTTACTTCTCCCCACTGCAAATAATAGTTTCCATACTTTCAATACCTCGAGGGATTTTGAAAATGACTAATTGATGGTTTTTCCCTGCTTTAAATCATTACTGTATTTCGGACTTAGAAATGTGTGGCTAAGTCAGCTAGTCATCAAGTGAGGAATTAGTCTCCCCAGTGCCAACAGTAAATTCTCCGGTTCGCTCAGCAACCAGTTGAACAAGCTCCTCAATATTTAACCACGTCAATTGTAAACAGGGAGATTCTTTGCCTATGTTGTTTTCTCAGGAGAACTTAAACCTTCCTTGTCAAAATATGTGTGTTACAATGGACATTCAGCTGCCTCCCTTCTAATGATGAACTTTTTCAAATTGTATAAGACAATGCCTGCCGTTGTCATGCATCCATTAAAACCCCATCCATAGAGCCATGTATAGGGTGGCTGGCTGGGAGTTGCAAACTTCCAAAGAACTTGTTTGTTGTGATGTTTTTTTTTTTTCCCTCTCTTGAGTGTTGGATGCATAATATTTTCAGGTAACTCTGACTACCGTGTGATATTTAATCACCTCCACTGCCTCCCAGTAATCACTTTTATTGCATTATGCTAGTCAGCATATTCTGTGCACTTTAATATACATGAGGTTGAGGGAGGAATATTTTTCACTGAAGGCTTTATGGAAAATTTTGCATTTATTGATTTCTGTTTAAAAAATCCCTGTTATTCTTAGAAAATCGATGAAAATGATTGCTGTGGCCATATTTGTTCAAACAAACAAATAATAGAGTATAATGACAACACTATCTCTCATTTCCACATTTCACCTGGAGAAGGAAAACATTTGATCTGGAAAGCCTGTGTACTACATCAGTCCGCAGGAATATCTTTTATTCATGTGTATTAAAAAAATATGCAAAGAGTTTGTACAAGTTGGATAGGGGAAAAAAAAGTTTGACACAAACTCATCCAAACAAGCATTGCAGATTTGGGACTTCTGGGGCCAAACTGTCTTGCTCTCCTTCTTTGGAAATATGCTGGAAATTTTATATCTGTAATTTTTCACAAATAAATTTTTGCATTCCAAACAAAGCTTTTCATGGGAAAATTATGCCACACATCTAGAGAAGCCTCACACAGCTGATGATTGCAAATCATCCATTCTTAGTGTTTATTTATTAAAAACTATGGGAAAAAAGGAGTAAAAGGAACTTATGAATTCAAATCAGGTCGCTCCTCTAGCTTCCTATAACACTGTGCATGCTTTTTCCAAGCTTTGTGAACACAAGAATTGCTCATTCAAAACTGTGTTTGCAAAATGAAAATCACAATCAAAATGTAATTGTTGATGTAAAAACAAGAATCTGCTGCATTGCAACACCTTTTCTTATCAGAGACTGTACATGTCTCACGATACATTGCATCACAGCACAACTAGCTCAACATGTCAGTGTTACATGGCCACCAATTAACAAGGATTCTTGGCAGGAACGATGTTCTGCCTGAGGCCAGGTCACTGTCTGATGTAAAAGATCGGAGCTTCGGGGCACTGGTGGTTCTGATCCTCTGTTCTGTACCAACTGAACGAGCTGATCGTTACAGAAACCTCGTGAGCCAAGGCACTGTTATCATCTCCATTTTACATATGGGGATTGAGGTGCAGTCAAAAGATGTCTTTGAATGTTCACAATGAAAAATCTGAAGTCTGATTTTTTTTGGAGGGCTTAAAATTTTGCACAGCTTTACACATTCCCAGCACAGTTCTCATTGACTTTAACTTGGCTTACCTGCAGTTACACTGAAATCAAGAATTCAGAATTACCAGGAAGCCCATTTGGGGTGTCAACAGTGTGTTATAACAGCAACACACCCCTGATCATAAATCACAGGTGAAGGAATAAGCTTGCTTTCTCCTTGGGGGAAAAAAGTGTCTTCTATTTTTAAACAATAGATGATTTTGATGCATCTTTTAACTAACCAAAAGTAGCATCTTGACAATTTTAATGGACTAATTATACACTGATGGTCATCTAGAAATGTGCTCATTTTCAGGTCTTTATATCCTGACAACTCTAAGAGTTATCAGCTGGAAAATTGGCATGCAAACACAGAATTTCAATCACTAAAACCCTGCAGGACTGGATTTCACTATCCTGAGGTTCTGCCTGCAGTGTCAAGGGAGATAAAAGGTTTTTGATTCTCTAGGTGTAGGATCCAGGCAGTGTCCTGATTAGTTCTGCAAAAGCAAAAACCTTTCCAATATATTAAAATGCACAATCAGAGCCCTGAGAATCTCAGAGATTAACAGTAGTTCACAAGGGTTCACACTGACCTTTGTCTCAGTCTCAATTTGCATGAGTTTGCAACGTCTGCATTTTGCTCTTCATTTCTGGTTGGAAACCTTGAATCCCCTTGCCAGAGCCTGGAGATGGGGAGAGTGCTCATCTTAACCCCAGCGTGGCATTCGCAGCGTAGCTGCCAGTATCACTTATGTATGAAACCAGTCCTGACAAACAATATCGCTTTAAGCCTCTTGACAGTGCTCTTCCCCTGAAATACTGTACCTGTGAGGGCTCAGGATGATCCTCCTGGCTTGGTGTCTGCCTATTAGCGCGGTGCAGGGATGGCTTCTAACAGGTTCAAAGGCAGCTGCTGGGTCATAACACCTTTGTGGTCCTACCCACAATACCCCTGTCTACTCTACCACCATGTCTTCACCACCTTCAGGTTGAAAAATGAACTTGCAAAGATAACCCTTGTGACACACGGACATATTCACTCATGTTCTTCCGCTGATGCATCTGCTCAAATAGTGACATTTTACCAAGGCCTGCGGGTGACAGCTGTCTTCCAATTTACTATAGCACATACAGAAGGCAGTGGGTGGCTTCTGTATATCGTAACCATCGTGGGGTTTTGCACCTCTTCTCCTGATTCCGCCAGTGTGCAGCACCACTTCATGGGAGCCTGTGACCCGTTCAGGTAGTGCCATGGAGCTTGGCAGCCTGTGTGTTTGATACACCCTACAAACCACGATGCCTTCACCGCAGGGGAAACAGGACGCAAGGGAAAAAGGAGCAGCCCAGCAAGTCTCCACAGTGACCCTGCAGCTCACAGAACTGTCCTGTCTGGGTCTTCCTCAGTAGTTTAGTCTGTGACTAACAAATGTTCGTGATCTTTCTCTCACACGAAGACCTGCAGGCCAACAAACTGCACTGTGTACATGGGTCATAGAGCAAGGAGGAGATTGTGGCAGCCTGCTGAAAGGAGTCTCATTATGTGGCATCCTTTTCAGCAGAAGTCGAGAAATGAGGGAGAAGGGGGAACAGGTTGGGAAGAAAGGCAGCAAAGGGAAGGAGCCTCAGCAATAAGGAATAAAAGAGGGTTGCACAGATCAGAAGGGGAAACTGTAAAGGAAGGACATGAGAAGTGGGCAGCAAAGCCCTTCATTTCTACGTGTTGCTAGGCCCCTTTTTTCTCCTATTAACTGCCTTTCTCCATAGGGTGGCAAGGCAGCGTCACTTGAAAAGCCGCAATAAAATGAGAAATATCTCTAAATCTCTTTAAATCTCTAAATCATATAATAGATTACGGTAGCCAGAAATTAAATGTTCATTTAGGTGTTTGAGAAATAAGACATTTGTTTTTTTCATCCACAACTTTTAGAATGAACTTCAGTAATATTGCTCCACTTAAGTCACCTCATGCATTCTAGTTCTCAGTTGATCACATCATGAAACCACCCCTTGGGTTGGCATCACTCAGCAAGACCAACCTCCTCCGTGAGTCACTGCCCAAGGTGGAGTGGAAGTGGGGAGCAGTGGGTGCAGGTTTGTGAAGGGGCAAATAAGACCTGCTGGCAGAGCCTCTGGAGACGCCTGTACAGTTCCTGCCTAGAGCACACTTGGCCCCTAGCAGCGCCCTGACTCTCATACACATTAAAATTCACCCACAAATTTGGAAAGGGGAAAAAAAAGGAATGGAAAAAGTAATCTAATACGGTCCGATATTCTTTTTCATGTTACATTATCCTGCCAACCGATACCATCAATCACAGTTTTTAAGAAGCATGGTGACATTCTAAATGGTCTATGAATATTACTTTGAAATTGAGACTAATTCCTTGGATGAATTTTAACTTTACTTTCCCCCACCCCCACTTTTCCTTTTAGAGCTCTCTCTTGCGCGCTCTCTCTCTCTCTCCCCCCACCCCCCCCTTCCTCTTTCTCAGGATTTCCATGGCCGCTGACATCTCAGACTGCTGTAATTAAGCTAGTGAAATAGCAGGTAGAAGTACCATAAGAAAGTTTCTATATGGTATTTTAAAGCCTTCTTGGGAAGTATTTTAGGCTGAATGAGAGATGTAAGTGACCACACAACTACCTGGCAATATTTGTAACCACTCTTCAGTAATTTTGAACCTTCAATTTACATAATGCTTCTGAACACAAGATTTTAATTGAACTATGTAAAATGAGCATGACTTATGCCTGGTATATGATACCACTCCAAATAAACCCCAGACCAAAACCCAACATATGAAACATTCACCTAGTCCTTTTCAAATATTTACTATGACACTTTGGACCGAATTCCCTGTTTGCATTGGCTCATTGCACAGAAGTGAACCACTAGTGAACTGTTGTTTACGGCTTCCAAATGATCATCTCCTCCACTGGCCTCACATAGGATACAGCAGCCTGGGGAAAACTCCATTAAGCAGATGTTGTCTATTGACAATAGCTCCGGAGGAGTGCCCAGGACCTGGGCTTAAATGCAGTCCATGGCATTATGATCCTTAAACCTCCCCACAGCTACCAGATCTCTTTGCAGGAGTGTCCTGCATCCTTGAGGACTGTGTGGAAGGTGACTGTAACTTGGTATCTGTTTTTTAAGGACTGACTAATGGCAAAAGACTTTGCAGATGCAGAGTTTTAACCAGGTTTTGTTTCTGGGTCCCAGTATCCTTTCTGCTTTCCCTCTTTCTGTTTGTATCTGCCTACCGTCTACTTCTTAGACTGTAAGGAAAAAGGCCTATTTGTCTTCTGTGAGTGCTGACAGGAATCCCCTCAAGCTCAACAAATTAGTCTTTGCTCAGGCTACCCTGTGTGCTCAGGACCTTGGATGGTATCTGTTCTGTGCTAAATTGCTCCCAGTCCAGAATGGAGGATTTGCCTGTCAGCTTCTGCAAGTCCTGTGCCTTCCCATAAACCAAATTATAGATGCTGAGATGGTTTGGGCATGCACATCTGTCTAGACATATGTACAAGACAGACAGACACACAGGTTTATAGGTATGGTTTTAAGAAGGGTGGACTATTTCAATAATCAGTCTTTGATTTTGAATGCCTTGAAGCTAACTCACTGGCTGAATAGACTTTTCACATGAGCAAGGAATGACAGGACAGAGTTTGCAAATTTTGTGCGCAGGATCTACAAATTGTTCATGAACCACAAAGGATCTTTCTGAGCGTGTCGCCTAATGGCTGGGTTGCTTTCTAAGGGCAAATATGCAGGAGGAATTTTCCTCTTTTGACACTGAACAAATATAGCACTACGTTACATACCTTATTGCAAGCCACGGTCAGAGAGGATTTTGTAGTATTTGCAGTCTGCCAGGGTGAGTGATAAGCTAACCCATTTCACAATTTCAAGCCTCACCTTTCTGCAGTGTGATCCGTCCTCCTCTGCTCAGGCAGGCTGCCAGGCAGCACAATTTTTCAGACATGAACTCTGTAGGCACACATTTCTATAGCAGTTCCGGTTTGCCCCTTACCACTCTCTTTTGCATGTGGAGTCATTGGTTTTGATGGAAGGCAGGATTTTGTCCCACGGATGTTGATGGACAGTCCATGCACTTGCATGTATTTTTTGCAGGCAAATATTTGAAATATGCTGTCCTTCCCAGTCACCAGTCAACTTTCAAAGGTGCCTATCTTTGTTAAATCTAAATCCATTTTGTCTGAGTGTACTCTCAGATAGCAACTATTTGAGGGTGATGGATAGAGCATTTGTTAACATTCAGTTTTGAGTTGACTTTTGTAACCTGTGCTTAGACATCTTAAGGTGGGGAATTTAAATTTGTAAATGCTTATTTGGAAACAATACAGAGTGTTATTTCAGGGCCTCAATCCTGTAGTAATTATTTGCACTGCCTTAAGTACTGAGTGAAATTTTTATCTGGAGGTCAGAGTATATAATTAGAGAGTACATGATTCTTCTGGCCTTCACTAGCCCTTAAGACGGTGTAAACTGGCATAGACCCTCTGAAAGCAGTGAATTGTTATTATTTACCTAATAGCTGAGCCATGAAGTCCCAAGTGAAATTGAAACCTAGCTTTATTATAGACTGTAAGTGCCGTGAGGCAGTTGCTCTCCAAAGAATCTCCCTGTCGAAATATATGAGTAAAAAAAAGGGAGAGGAACAGACAGGCATAGAAGATAAAAGAGCCTTTCTCAGGCTCTAGACTGATGCCTAGACTTTCTGAGGCCTGACATAGTGTCTTAGTCTCTGGGTAATGCTGCCTCTTCAATGCCTGTTTGCCACTCTACACCAGTGCAAGACCTGATCTCACGAATCTGTTTCTAGTCTGTCTTCATAGTAATGCTGAGAAACTGCAGTTCCCAATAAAGTCAGTGGGAGTAGAGTGAACTGAAGGTCTAGACAGGACCCTGGGGTCACAGGATAATCCAGGCTGGCAGGGACCTCTAATCCAGCCTGCTGCTCAGAGTAGGGTTAGCCCAGAGACCAGGTTGCTCAAGGCTTTGTCCTGTAGTGTCCTGAAAACCTCCAAGGATGGAGCCTGCACAACCCCTCCAGGTGACCTGTCCTACCACCTGACTGTCCTCATGGAGAAGTTTTTCCCAATATTCAGCTGGAGCTGGTTTTTGCATATAAATTTCATGAGTGTATTTGGCCACAAAGAAAAAAGGATAAAGTACCAGAAACATTGAAAGCAATTTCCTTAAGTATTTCTTAATTTGAGTCTTTTCAAGCCTAACTTCACAAGGGAACAGAAGACATGACCTTACTACTTAACTGCTATATACCAATCACAACTCAGCGTGGTACAGAAGTGCCAGAGCTAGGCAGGACTAAATTAGCAATAGGACCAGAAGAGTTTCAGTGGTAGCAACCCACCATCACACCTGAGAGGCAGAACTTACTAGCTCAAAGGCATCCTGAAGGTAGTGTGACCATGGTGCTTTCAGACCCTGAGAAAACATCCCTGAACTTAAGATTGTACCTGCCCGATTACAGCTGTCACTGGGCTCTGCTCCACTGTGCAAAATACTCCTTTCTTTTACAGCACACCTAAATGGCAAGAATCGGGAACACAAGCATCCAAAATAGATGAATGCAGAAAATGCCTACCCAAAGGTGGTTCAATTAATATTTAAGTCAGTCAGACAGAAGTAATCTTGTGCCACCCAGAACATTCAAAAACTCAAAGACGTGCTGAATCGTGCAAATAAAGGTTTGAAACCTGGTTCTCCCACACCACAGAATAACTCCTCAGGACTGGCCTCACTGGCACAAGGATAGTCCCTTCTGGGTTTTATGAGTAGTACTTGAATCCCATTATGAAGGTAGTCTTTAATTCCCTAAGTTCTTTTTATTTAATTAAAAATACCCCAAATTTAACTGAAACATTCTGTTCCAGGCTGAACAAACCTTTTGTTTCAACTAGATATACTATTATTCAAAACAACAAGAATCCTGAAAAATTATAATTTCAGGATGACCCGAAACAACGTAGCATGTACATGTGAGCTGTGATGGATTTTTTTGAACGACCAAGGAACTGAAAAATTAGTTTCACAGATTTTAGCCTCTGTCTCCTTGAAACATAAATTAACTGTAGATCAAAGAAAAATGTTGAAATGTTTTAGTCCCAAAATAAGCTTTCAGGAATATAGGATTATGCCAAAAAACATTAGCTATAGTGGGCATTACTTAGCCCACACTGTAAATGAAATATATGCAAGTATACCACATAGCTGTAAAATATAGAAACATGCAGACAAGATTAGTATTAATGAGAGGTCCAACCTTTTAATTCTTTATTTCTCTAGTTAACCACTCTGTGCATTAATGACAATGGAATATTTTATGAGTCATCTTCTACTATCTATGTTCGCTTAATGCACTCATCATTCTTTCATCTAAAGGTAATTGTTTTCATACACGTATGAGTGTTGAAATAGCAGTCAAGCAACGCTGATGTCCCCCTCCCTGATTTTATTCCCCTTCGTGAGATTAGAAACCGGAAACTCGGTTGTTGTTTCAGGGCAAATCTAAAGCATTACATTTTCTGACAGCTTGCGTCATATTACTTGCACACCAGGGCCCATAGAGCCTGTGAGGTGTCTGATGGGGACCTGGAGTTGCTCTTTGGGTGGTCTAGAGTGGCACTTTGCATGCACGGGCCGGGATGATGCTTGACATACTCCCTCTCAGAAGAGGGAGAGGATTTTTTAGGGCTCACGGGTTAAATAGCAGCCATCAGTTTATGACTTTGCTGGAGCATATTCAGAATCTCTTCCCCTGTTCTTGTCTTCCTCATCGCCTGAAGAAGGGGCTTGCACTGGCCCCTTGCAGCCGGTCCCCAGCCCCCTGAGCCGTGCCTGCGGCCTGCCCCGTGTTTTGCACCAGAAGGTGCAGGTCTGTTCCCTATGAAAGACACCCAGGTTCCGTGAGCAATAATTTTAAATGCTCTTTATTAGAGCTAACGCGGTAAGATGAGAATAGCACAGAGAACGGCACAGGCCTTTAGATGCCGGGAGCCCTGAGTGGTGCAGCGTCGAACAGGGCTCTGGCCCACGCGCAGCATGCCGTGCAGATCCCACCCACGGCAGAGATTCTCCGGTTTTGGTCTGTCAAGCTATTATAGGATTTTCCTACAAGGAAACAACTCTCTTTGTCATTTCTACAGGCAAAAAGAAAGGACGTTCTCATGAGAACTTCTTGCTGCGCTGTGCGACAAAGGCAAGGCCTCGCAGGTGGTGCCGTGGCTGGTACCGAGTGGGAGCTGCCCGCAGGCTCCTCTGTTACAAGGAGCTGGCCGAGTTTGTCCTGCAGCCGAGGGATTTGTGCAGCACCGCCCGCCTGAAGGCCACGCTGCGTGTGCCGGGGCGTGGTCAGGCAAACTGTGCCGTGGGTCGCTGACCCCTCGATGTACAGTGGTCTTCCGCTCAGGATCACTGCACCTCGCTGTCTGTGTCCTGCAGGCCGGGGGAAGCAGCAATGCCCAAATGCTATTTCCTATGTAACTCAATTCTCTGCCTGCCTTTTTTTTTTTCTCTTTTTTAAATTTTTTTTTTAACCCACTGAAGCCAGCCCCTCCACACACACCTTTTCTTTAAACCCTAATATCTGCCCTCTCCCACGCTGATTGCATTCCTAGGCAGCACTAAAAGAGATAGGGCCATTTTCACAGGTGCTGGGCGACTTTTGCTCTCCACTGCATTTAGAAAAAGCTGCAAGCACTCCGGACTTGTGCTGATGCAAACCCCAGAAGGGCTCTTAGAGCAGCAACATAGAGCTGCTCAGTAGACTTCAGATTAAGAGCCTAAATGCTGTTGTGCATTTACCACGGCCCTCCTATGCTTCATGAAAACAAGTTAAAGTACACTGGGCAGTAAGGAATAGTGGACTTCACGGTTGCTGAATATCACTGGCTGGTAATACAGCTGTTAACTATTGCACTGGTTTCTGGTTCTAACCAATTTTGCGATACCCTGTAAGTGCCTCATAATAGCGCTTCTAGCAGTTTGTCCTACTTTTGAGGTTAACGACCAGTGAGATGATAGGAAGTGATAAAAGTACAAGTATGTAAGAACAGCAGCACTGAATATCCTTCCTTTACCAGACTGTGTGCAACCCTCCTCATGCCTTTCCCACGAACCTCTTGAGAAGAGTTTGTTATGCAAACCTGCAAGATGTGGTTCACACGGTAATGGATGAAGTCAGTTAAACTTCAGGGTGTCTCTTATTCTTACAGTTAGTAACAAAGCAAACTCCTTTTTTTTTTTTTTTTTTTTTTTTTAATAGCACACCATACATAAGAATAGCCGATCAAAGTGCAGCAGAAAAAAAACAGGATAAATTGCAGAAAAAGTTGTTATTCACAGAAGAGCTTCTTTCAGGTATCATTGTCCAAATTTTGCATCATAGACCAAAAAAAGAAAACAATTTAATATTTTACCTTCAGATCTTGAACTCTGAAATATACTGGTAACATTCCCCTAAAGCATGTAGAAAAGACCATTCAAGAACCTTTTCTTAGGACAACATAGTTAACAGTGCACAAATACTTGACTAACATGCTTGTCTTAGAGCTTTGGTGAAAGGTCTAAGAAAGAGAAAAAAAAAGGAGAAAAAGAAAGAAGGAGAAGAAAAAGGGAGAAAGAGAAAAAAATGAGAGAAAGAAAGTTGAATTAGATTTGCTATATTTAAAGTCCCATCAAGAAAAATATATAGCATATATATTTATATGCCCAGTGTATTTCTTGAAATTTAGGGGCTAAGTTCCAAAATTAAGGGAGCAAAAATATCCTGGTATAAGGTTAAACACATACAAAGTATGCAAAATTTGCAATGATTTTAATAACAACAACAAATCATTTAGGTGTTCATCGTGGACTTTGTGCACACATTGCACTTGTTTTGTCTTTGTTTATGCTTACTGTAGGGTATAGGATAGCACCTTCCATTAATGAAGAATTTGTAATGAGCTCCAAAGAGCAGAGGCATATAAAGGAATGCAATGAACAGCCCTGCATTGTGGCCAAGATCTGAGCTCAAAAGTAGCCAGTAATGGGCCAGGAGGGATTATTTGGGTAATGCTGGGTAGATCTGAGACAGTACTATCATTCAAGCACAATACACCCAGTCTTGCAAGGCATTCAGGAAAGAAGCTTATTAACTTCTCCAAGTTAATTAAATTATGCAGGTCTGCGTGCCTGCTATCTTCTGAGGTATTTATACATTTGTTGTTACAAACACACTTTGCTGTGTGTTACAACAACTTACATTCCAGAGAGTGAAATACGGAATCCTCCTTGTAAGCCTTCACCAGTTCCTGCAACCAGGGCATTTCCAGGATTGTCAAAGGAACAAGTGAAAACTGTCCCGATTTCCATCAGCCTAAAGAAGCCGATGTCAGTCTCACACTTGGGTGCTTCCCTGGCTATTACACTTCCACCCTGCCATCAGGATGAGATTGTTAAAATGTGAAGTTCTTTCTATGTCTGTATTAGCAGTTTCACTAGGGCTAGAATTTGCTTTTATAGAAGCTTCACTACCTATTATGACAACTAAAAATGTTTTATTCAAATCTCTTAATGGCAGATTAAAAAGCATAGGTTTTTTTCAGATCACTGGTGGAAATTAACTTCTTAGCCTGCTGATTTGCTGGATCTATTTAGCAAGTCACAGCTTCTCCCATGGTTAATAAAAAGCCCTTTCACTCAGAAGATAATTCTATGTGCTATTACTAGTTATGCCTTTATCTTTGAAATGTGTTTCCACTTATTGGGAAAGAGAGAGAGAGAGAGGGGAAGAGAAAAGAGAGAGAGAGAGAATTAAAGAAAGAAAGAAGGAAGGAAAGAAAGAAAAAGAGAGAAAGAAGGGACAGCAAGAAGGAAAGAAAGAAAGAAAGAAAGAAGTGCAGAAAATAAACAGTCAGCCTTTTTGCTGCAATCCCTTCTCTTCAACGTGTTTGCTAAAGTTTCCAAGTGATGCATGTCATGATGACATGTCACATGTTGTGTCAGTCATACTGTATTACATTAGCAGACGTGACTGACAAACCCCAAAGTGACAGCACAATGCAACACATCATCGAAGAAATTAGAAAAAAAGTTTCCCCGAAGTATAATGAAAAGGATGCTTTTAAAGATTCCTTCTAATTGTTCTCTCTTTGCCTGCTAAATTCTGTAGGACTGGTGAGCCTTTTGTGAATCATGCGCAGGAAGCACTATAGTTTTATTTAAATCCGAGTGTCTGGGAAGTGGGTAAAAGTATGAGTATGCGTGTCGGGGGAAGATTAGATATACAGAGCTTTACAAACCAGTGTGTTTTCACATAGTAAGTTGTATTTGTGGCTGGCCTGACATGCACAGGTGAGTTGTATACTCTCCTGCAAATTTGTCATACTTCATCTTTTTCCTCTTACTATTTCACTTAAGGTAGGCTGTCCTAACGTACTGTAGACAGATGTGAACTCACACTGGCCTAGCTTTAAGCTGCCCAAAAGCTGGTTAGCGTGGGATCTGTGGAGAGGCAGAGTATTGCAGCCTGGCCTCCGTTTTCTTCAACATCGCTAAATAGCTGCACAGCTTTTGCACAGCTGTGAGCACAGGAAAACTAAGCCTGTATTTTTATTCTGTTACCTCAGTTAAATTCATCTCTGTGACCAAAACTTCGTTCCTTTTGTCTCATTTGAAAGACATGCCTAGTTGCAACTTTAAATGGGCCTGTCAAAAAGACCTGTGTTAACGTCAGCATTTGTTAGAAGAGTGTTGATTTTTTCTAAGCCAGACCACGTTGCTGAAACTGTGTTTGTGGTCAACAAAACATGCTGTTACTCTGCCGCCTCTGAGGCAGGGGGTGGTGACATCCCAGTCCCTGCACTATTCTGGCAGTGCTCTGGACCCGTATCCTTGCACAGGACTCTACCTGACTGTTGTGGCACATGTGGGCAAGGAGGAAAGCATGTCAGTGTAACGTTAATCAAAAGATGACATCTCTCTCAAGAAAAGTCCAAGTTGGAAATGATGGAGCTAAGCGGTAACAAAAGCAGGATGGACACTTTTCCCCTTGATTGAAGTCTGATTATTGTTGACAGAGCTTAAATCTTTAATTTAACAGGGTTAATTTAAATTGACAAATGTGACCTTTAAACTGAAATAACAGCGGTCTTTCACTGGCTGAATGGAATCAGTTAAAGTAACACCATTTAAGTTGGGACTTAAACTCACTAACATATTTCTATTATGTAACGAATTACTGCATAAACTGAATTGTCAAAACTACCCTTGGACACAGCTAGACCACACTAAATGCAAGTGAATGAAATATTCACTCAAGATGTAATAGTGTCTAAGCCCACATCCATATCCACAGGCTAACATCATGTACATGGCTCAACTGAGCTGGCACACGTTAACATGTTAAGCTGTGACTATTTAAGCATATGTCTGAGGTTTCAAAAGAAGAATTTTTGTGTATAGGGACATGATTTATATCGTAGTTAAGCCAGGTAAACTGCACCAGTAGGGTTTACTAGAGAGCAATGTAGTAGATCATATCAATGAGAATTTCAGATGGTCACTTTTAAACAAGTTTGCGTCTGTCAGCCAGCTCTTGAACACTTAAAAAGATCATAAGGTCCAGACAAAGCGTAACCTGCAGTCAAACTTGGTACATAATGTATGTACAAAGATGACTTTACCTTACTTTTATGCTTGTTTGAGCTTCTTGCTGCTTTGTGTTAGGCTAGACTCTTAGAGTGTAATTCATTTTAGCTACTGGGGTATTATGGGGCAGGCAAAACAGAGAGGATTTAGGAGGCTGTAGAAAAGACTCAGCCATGCTCCAAGCCAGCCAGGAATTAAACATAATGCATGAAAGTTCCTTCTGTTTTGGCATCATCATCTGCTGATTTACTGAGCTGGGGCAATGGACATATATACATACGTAGTCTGATCCCTTTAGACGCACATCTACTAACCTTTTTGATGCACATTGTGAGTAAGGGGTGGGATATTGAAGGATTAAGCCTTAGACGTGACATTCAGCTGCCTGAAACTGATGTGGGCAGATGCCCCATCTTAATTCTCCATGCCCTACTTAATCTGCGTGGATATGTGAAAAGCCATTCTTTCCATTCTTGCTCAGAAGTCATTCTTGCTCAGGTTTCAGTAGGAGAAATTATTATTGACGACTTTGCTTGCAAACATCTGGCCAAAAATATTATGTAATAGGTGTGTTTTATTATGAAAATATATTGTCCTCTGGTTTATAAGAGGAACTAATAACCACTGGACATAGCACATGCCTCCTGAGAAAGCCAGGTTCTTTTTTGGCATACACAGCCTCTCCCTTCCAACAGTGTGTTAAACACAGGGAGTTTGCACACTTTCATTTATTGTGCTGGACGAAGCCCACACAGGCTAAAGGACCAGTGAAGTCATTAAGGGGCGCATGAATTCAGGGGGAAAAAAGGGACAGAAGAAAAGAAAAGAAAAGAAAAGAAAAGCTGCTTCAGAAGACCTTTTCTTTTAAGTAGTCCCTGTTCCTTGTCAAAAGCTTTTGGATGTATGGCCTGTTCCAAAATCTTTTCCTGGGTTTTGCATACAAATTCTGCAGAGAGCAGAGGGAGAGGGGAGGGTCAACACAGTAGGGCCTAAGATGTTGGGATGAATGTAAAGTTCCATTGAAACATTCTGCCTGTCTAAAATAGGATTATTATTTTTTCAAACTACAGAGGAATAGATGGGTATTAAAAAAATACCTACTGCTTCCTTTTTCTTGTGGCTGGCTGCAAAGAACCTGCATGGCCATAGGTTGAGATGTGACAGATAATTAGTGTTGGGCAGACTTCAGAATGTTTGCAATATGAGTCTAAAAAGTTTGTGTGTTTATCCAAACTTCTTTGGTCTAGAAACAGGGCTGACAGACAGGCTTTCTTCTTAGGAGATTCTTGCCACCTGATTGTCAAAGAGTCTGAAATGTTGCAAGAATAAACTCTTGTGTGATGTTTCAGTAATTAGGCTTTTGAGTTTTGTTTGGATTGGGGTTGTGCACATCAGTCTAGCTCTAATGACGTCAGCTCAGGACCTGCTTCATAAAATTCAAAGGGAAGTTAAAATAAACCAACATCAATGTAGTCCAGTCCTTTTTTATCTTCAAGGAGCGATCAGTCTAATTTGGGTTTAGTTTGAGGTTTCAGCTGCTTGGGCTAGTCATAGAACAAGCATGAAACGAAACCCCTTGATCCAAGTACCTCGCAACTTCAGGAAAGTGCTAATGTATGTCAGCAAATATCACCTGAGACACATAGGTACCGTGGACTTAACCATATCATTGGGACTGTGCAAATGTGCATTGTGACTGATTTAGCAGAGGTTTGAATTCTGTCAATTTTGCCTCTATTTTTTTTTTTTTCTGTTGCTTTGCTAGGTAAACCATTCCAGGTTTTGCTTTACACAATTTCTGCAATTCAAACAATAATTAACTTAAAAAGAAATACCTTCCTCCATCTTAAACTATACACTGAATGCCATGACTATGACTTTATACTGACTCTCAGATCCTAACTTATTCTCCAGGCTGCTGGACTGTTTGGGAACACCACTGAGGAAAGGTGCTGGGGCTTCTCTGGAGGAAGCCTATATACATCCACTGTTAGCCAGATGAAGCAAATGTAAACTCTAGACCACTAGCATCTTAACTGAAGATGATGGATGTGCATTGCAGCCAAATGTGAACACCATAAAACCAGAGGAAGATACGAGAGTAATGGAGGTCTGATGAAGAGTTTTTGAATATGAAATAAAAGCCTCTGCAACTGTTAATAATAATGACAACCTGTCTCCCTTGTCATGTCAACAGTGCTGCTGCAAACATATCTATGGCCCCAAATCCCAGCTTTACTGGAAGATGAGGAAGAGATAAAAACGTACCTTTCTATGCCCAAAGAACGCTGGCAGGCTGCAGAACTGGCGGGGAATGCCACCTTGGTCTTTCTGCTGACTGTCCTCCTACTTGAGGATATGAGTGCAGAACTGAGAGCATCACAATGACCAACATGTGACTAAATCTGGCTGGAAATCAAGAAAATCTAAGTTTATCTTGCTTCCACATTGCTCCCTGGGAATTTGGCTCAGCTGCATGCACCTAAGTGATCCTGGGGCTGATTTCAAATTTGCAGCTGTTTTATTATCTGATTTTGCTTTCCTTTCTAAAAGCTGTCCATGCTTCAGCTGTTAATGTTCTTGCTTGGTGACAACATAGCCACAAAGGCAGGCTACCTGGTTTGTTACCAATACGTAACACAAAAACTATTACCTTCATTATATGAGTTACATAATGGGGTAGAGGTATTATCTGGGTAGGGTTCAGTTTAAATATACTTTAAAGTGGTCTTTAAAAGGAACTAACTCCACTATGCAGCACTTTCATAACACCGGGGAATCCTCATTTTGTGACCACTCTGTTACATGGATGTGAATGTTCGGGTCAGTATTCACAGAAAGCCAAATTCAGGGCTTTGAAAAGAAGCTATGATATCTTTAGTTTATTATTTAATCAGTGGGCCAGTCTCAGGCTTGGTTTTATACTCATGACTGACTGTTGAAAGCCTGAAAGACAATGTTCAGGGATAGTGGAAAGGGAAGCAGGCTGTCATTTTTCCTATGCATTCCCCTGACCCACCACATGCTCAGACGAGGATGTGATAGGCATTTGATTCTGCATTTTGATTCTATTCAGTAGTCATTGTCTCAGAAAATGTGCAAATAAAATAATGAAGACCATGATAAAACAGAGCAGGAAAAAGCTCTCTCTATTTAAAGCAGCTGTTTGGGTGCCAGCTGCTTAGTAACAAATACATCTTTAATGAAATCAAACAATCCAGCAGGATTTATTGATTGCTAACAATTGTTTTAAATACAGTCTGGTAGGCTGGGCTGTTTGCATCCTTTTTTGTCCAATTAGTTCAGTTGGTTTGAATTAGAGATACTTTACTATTATCTTAAAAAAAAAAAAAATGCAGCTCACTAGACAGCGTATTATTTTCCTCCAGAATAAAGTGCTGGAGAGATGCATAGAATAAAAGATTTTGATGCTGTTCCAGCTGTTTAGGGGAAGGCAGCAGTGTGCCTTGTCGAGCCCTTTCACCTCAGCAACTGCAGTTCAAATCCGTCCTGAGATCTTGAGTGAAGAGGATGTGGTGTTCCCTCCTTGGAGCCTGTTGAACAGTGGAAAGGACAAGGACCCCTGTGTTTTTGTGGCACTTCAGAGCCAATTTCTGCAAGAAGGATAAGAGAGTCTTGTGGAAACTTAAATCTTAGGGCTGACCTCTATCTGCCTGTAGTTCTACTCTTGCTAACATCGAGGGGAAATAAATCAGCACTATTGCAAGCTGATGGACTAGATGGCACAAGAAGTCCTTTCAGCCCTGTTTGCGATGAACTAGGAAAATCTGCTGGTGACTTCAAGATTCAAGAAGGTCTATTCCCAGACAAAGCTCTGACTTTTCACAGAATTACATATCAGTCATATCAGTACTAGTCGGAAATTCCTAAGCACCTAGCTGTTTTCAGTACACCTGCACAGCCATTAAGGTATTCATTAAGGGACTGATCCTACAGGGCTTTTAGATTTAGCAAAGACTGTCTCTGATTTCCTGGGAATTTTTAATATGAAAGGATTGAAGACTCAGACCCAAACATGCATGCTGTATGCAGCAGAACTATGTGAAGTTCATTGCTGCTGATTTCAACTATTTTTTCTCTGCTTCAGTGAGCATGAGAAATATTGTATTCTAAGTGTTGGACACACCTCACAGAACCACAGTACCAAGCTGAGATAACCATTCAAAAGCACATGCAGCTAAGAAAACAAATGGAGTAGATAATTGACTAAAAACACTAATGTGTTTTCTTGAATGATGTGTTTAGACAAACAAGTGCTGGCGTATGATATATTGAAACTAAATGGTAGTTTGAAACTGTAGATGCTCGGGCCCCACACTGTGGGGTAACGCTATCAAAATGTTCACAGATAAATGGCTTTGTTAAGCCTTTGCTCATCTAACAGCTACCCACAGAAGCAGACCTGTTGTCATTATGGTTATTCAAGTGCATAAGAACTGCTGACACCAAGTGTGCAGAATGGGACTCATATATATTTTCAAACTAAATGGTTCACATGAAACATAGTAGTTTATCTGAGACTTGCAATCCTTTTTGAGTGCATTGTGCTTAATTCTGCACCCCTATATTGTGTTAGGTATTTTGATCAGTACGTGAGGATGGCAGCAGCACATACTGTACACCAGAGAGCACCGTGACCCACTGCATCACCTGAAAAACTTGTAGTATCTTTATATCCAACTCCAGATCTGAACTCTCCACTGTCGACCCATGTCTTAATCTGTGTAGTCAAATCTAGAACATATTTTCTTCATGTAACACACAAATCCCTGCTTCTTCCAGGCGTTTTATCCTAACAAATAGCATGGTTCATGGTTTTGTGTCTGTTCTAAATGAGTGGTAATCTCTTGTTCTACTGCACTACTGGTCAGGTGTTGTGGTGGTAGGGTGTGATCGTTACATGGACAAATAGGGTACACTTCCTATTGCACAACACCTTAAACCCAGACCTGTCACCACCACAGTGAGGCTGGAAGAGTGAGGCCCCCAGATATTCCTCAGCCTATGGCCTCTGAACAAAGTTTCAGCATGTCTTGCAGCAGATTAGCTGTGGTGTGAAAACAGCCCACTTATCGGGTATGTTTTTTGCTTAACAGTTAGCTGACACTGCAAATCAGTAAGACCACTAAAACCACCAGATCAGCACCTGATAAAAAGTCATTGGCTATTGGTTTTGATATACTTTTTAAAGAGCAGAAAATCATTTATTAAAATATATGCTACCAGTGAGGAAAGTCTTTTTTGACACTGTGGGCTCATATTCACAAGGAGGAATAGCTTTTCCTGGGATGGCTGCAGAGGTTCCCACTTTTGGCTGTGCCTCCTCTTTCTTTCAGAGGTAGTTGCCCCTGAAAGAGGCCTCACAGATGTTTTTTTTCAAGATGTATCCTTGTCCTGGGCTCCACTGTATGGAGGTAGCAGCTGCTACGAGAATAGCTGGCACGTCACCGCAGTGGTGGCAGGATCCTCTGAGGCGGCTAGGGTAACCACCTGCGGGTGAAAACCACTTTGACCATCTCCCATTATTGCTCAAATATCATAGCAGAAAGAGGAGACCTTTGCAGTTAGTGCTTGGTAGAACTGCATTTTATATTCCAACAATTTAATTCCAGTTGTTGCAGGACTTGTAAGAATATACACCACACCATGGTTTAACATTGACTGATACTTCATCTCCATTCAGTGGCAGGTACTTTGATAGATCCTCAGAAATACTCTTATACTACAGTAGAGGCCACAAATGAGGGTTCAGGCCTCTTTGTGCCGGGCACTATATAAACACTTAATCATAGACAATCTTTGAATTCCAGTTTTTACATAGCTAGATGAAAGTTGGGGAAGGAAACAAAGGCAAAAGGAGGCTAAATTTCTTCTCAGACTCATGCATGGAAGGGACACAAACTCTTTTGAGCCTCAGAAGTAGTAGCTCAAAGGCATCTCTGAGGATCCGCTATAAATTTTATACACCATCTTATATTCAGTTGTTGCCTTATTGCTAATCCCAGGAGATAATCCTGTAGATTACAAGAGCCTTTTCTAAGGCTCTTTCTTTAGAAGAGTAGGAACACTACTGTTATGAAGACACACCAGAATAGAAGCATATAGTAAAAGCAAGGCTTTCACTATTTTACAGACTGAATGGAATGATCAATTTAATATTTCAAATTCCATTGATACAGAAATATATAGTAGTAGCAGCATGTCTTACTACATGTCTTACAGTAATAGTATTTATATTCCATGACCTAAAGACCTGAACTACAGTTGAGTCCCTGTGGTGCTATATGTTGGACATAAACATATTTTTACTCCTACACAAGCCAAAATCAGAAAATATTTCTTTTCCAGTCTTCCAATCTATTTGAAGTTGAAGACAAATGAATCTTTGTTGAGTTGCAGGTAGTACATTTTTTACCTCCACTCCAGTTGAATATAGAAAACAACTAACCTGACCTTGTGCAAAACAGCTGCATCTTGGTAGCACTCAAAACCACACTTTTTTTTGCCTGTGAAGAGAATCTAAATAGCAAAGTCAGGTAAAGCATGGGAAAAGGTCCAGATACAAGGAAAATCAAGGGGTGGCAGCTGTCTGATCAAGTGCAGACATGTGTAACATATACAACATATCTCCTCCTAAAGCAGAAACTCAGATCAGACAAATTGTTCCCTAAAGGTGCTTGTTTCTCTCAATTGACACTAAAAGGTGCAGGGGTAACTGGCTCAGGTGCCTGCACTGCAGACCTTTAAAGTTAGATGAGATCAATCCCATGCAACATGACCTGTCTCAGGTCACAGCAGAGCTCTCTGGTGGGTTTAAGAACAGAGATAGATCTGTAGTTCAGCTGCTTTCCAGGAAACATAAGACTGTCCATTCTGGCTTTTAGGAACATAATTTTATATTATCTGCATCACTTAAAGAAAGGCCTAAATTGAGCTCAAAGTTGCTTGACTTTAAAGACAGAGTTCCTGACCTGTTCCTGTCTTGAGAGACAAGCCCAAAAGCAACTCCAGCTTTCCCCTTTCCCCTTTCCTGGACTAGTTTGAAAACTTTCCCCTTTCAGTGCTAGTTTGAAAAACAGTGATGAAAAGAGAAGATTGAACTGGAGAAAGGTAAACGCTTTAAAAAGTGCCTTTGATACCACAATCGCAAAGCTATTTTCTATATCTTTGTGTGTGGGGGGATACATTCGAAGCAGAGAAGTTTCACATTCCTTAAGCGTATGACTCAGAGTGAAGCCGTCTTATACTAGAAGTGGTTTTGTCACTTTTAGAAAAGATTGGTGGGAAACTCACTGCTCCAAATTTCCTACACTTTTTTTTTCCCTTATTTTTCAGCATAGGCCATTTCCCCCAAGGACTTTTGTTTCACAGAATCACAGAACGGTTTGGGTTGGAAGGGACCTTTAAAGATCATCTAGTTCCAACCCTCCTGCTGTGGGCAGGGACATCTTTCACTAGATCAAGTTGCTCAAAACCCTGTCCAGCCTGACTTTGACCCTTATCTTCCACTGAAATGCCCTTATAATTTCCATGGCACAGAATTCCCTAAAGCTGGCTGACATGGCAATAGAAGGTCTCCAGATACGTGGGGATTGAACACATGCAGCTTCAGCATTTATTTCAACTCACAGCCCTCAACTGCCTTTGGGATGTTAGCAGATTAGGAGGAGTTTTAATTACACCTTTTTTTTTTCCAATTGTAAAGAGATACCTAGAAGCTGCTGTAGCAAATTTTTGCCATATCCCATCAGTGCAGTAGACATACAACACAGTACTGGTTCCTATTTTTTATCACTGTCTAAAATGACTTAAAAGTACTGCTGAATAATTTCAGGTGGATTGACTTATAGCACATTGATCCATGCTAGAAAGTGGTAGAGGGTTTATGTCCTTCCTATCTCCACTCTTTTGGATCGTTCTTTTCAACATGTAATGTGGCCTAGAAGCAAGCATGTTTCATTTTGCATGTTCAGGCATATAACAGCTAGTTATGCACATGCTATTTGACATCCATAAAACCAGATGCCGTTTGTAAAAATCAGGTTCAAATATTTTAAGCAAATTCTTATGGAATTCTCTCATTTTGTCTACTTAAGAACACTTAGCATTGCAAATTTACAGGAGTAAAATTCAGTCTGGCTTCAAAACCTTGCAATGTAATTAACTGGGACTTTATAAAAAAAACATAATTTGCAAGCCAGCACACTATTAACATATTAATACTCTGACCCTTTCTGTATGAGGCTCATGAATTCAGTTGTGCTACATCTATAGGATGCTGTGACAGAAGTAGAAAAGTGAGGTAATGTAGCTCAATTACACCAATCAAAAGGTTGCTGTGTTCAAAGACAAGGATTAGTGTTAATAATTTTTCTCCAGGGAAGTAAATGCTCGATCCAGGTTCCTTTAGGGCCTGTAGATCCTTGTCAGGATGCAGAAAGGAAAGGATTCATGTAACTAGGTCATTTCAGCTTCTTTTGTTTGGCAAGAATGGCCTATGAGATAAAACATTAGGAGATGCTTTCCTACATAATTGTGATTTTGTTATCATTGACTACATTTACTAGGGTTATATAAATACATTTGTAAACAGAAATTGCTTAAACCTGTAAAAACTCTAATAAAAACATAAAAACATTCTTCAGTATTGGTTCAAGACTCTAAAATTACATTTATTGTTATTATACAATGGAATAATAATTACAGACAGTGCATATAATGCACAGGTATTATTGCATTTCTCTGTATACACACATACTATTTTTAAATTGTTTGCTATGTTGCAGTAATACAAAGTAGCCCAAGCTGGGACAATACATCCTAGACATACTATTCACATTTGAAATAGGAAATAAATCTGTCTGCAGTCAGTTTATAACAAGAGTTTACCTCCCTTCCTCATCATTATAATAATATTCTTATGGTGGAGAGAAGTGCAAGCAGAATGAGATAAGTGTGCAGCGCTTGCAGCTCCAGCAGATGAACAGCTTCTGTAAGTTTGATGTCACTGATGAGTTTTAAGGAGGCTAATAAAGGGCAAAATCGGAGGGGAATGCATCCAAGGCTGATTAAGCTTAACGGGCTGCTGTCAAAGATAGCAAAGACTCTTGTCAGTGCCCCTCTAGCTCCTGCCACAAGCCAGGAGAGTGGTACCCAGATTTGTCCACCTCCAAATATTTTTTTCCATCTGGTCTCATTAAAAAATGTACTGATACTATTGTGATGGCTTTGCTGTTTTTCACTGGAAGCTCCCTCTTTACATAAGGCAAATATCTGAATTAGGGCAAAATATGGTGGTGCGTAATGGAAAGCAGGAAGGTGGAGGTAGCGGCTGTTTAGCCTATTTATATTCTGATATATTATTAACACTTGTCTTAGATTTCTTTGAAATTTCAGTACTGAAATTCAGTCCCTGATAAGTCAATGACAAAACTGTTTCCCTGTTGCTAAGATCTTCCTCTGATAACATGCTGCAGGAAGGGGAGCATGTGGCAGATTCCCATGCTTTTGTATTCACTGTGTGCCTGGCAATTCTTAACTTCATTTATATAGGGCTGGGTCAGATTTAAAGATTGCCACATGTAAATATTTCCATTCTTAAGTTTACTCCCATTCAGTTATTTTTAATTCTTCAGGTGAATAAAGACATGTCTATGACTTTGAAAGATATTGCCAAAATACAGGCTGTACTATTTCCCCATTAACAACATGCAATTATTTGGGAAGAAATTTTTGTGTACTAGTATATGTATAAAGGTAAAATAAATAATTCATATAAAACATACTGTGCATATTGTGTTTTTCTCCAGTTATTACATGAATATATTATTAACATGCTTAGGCTTCTGTAGAGGTTTCATTTTTCATGTCTTTTCTACATACTTCTTGTTTCCCTGTCCTTATGAAGTTTCTAGCATCTAAATAAATTATGTCACATCGAAATGTTTTGTGGGAATTAGGGCCATAAAAATTAGGTCTTTGGGGGGATGGGTTTAAATGACTTCCTGGCTTCCTAGGTGTGTGATTTTTCTCTCATTCACTATACATTTGGTTGTTAACAAGGTAGAAAGGAAACTGATTTTTTTTGTTGTTTAAAGAATAAGAATTGTGGTTTCTTCACTTATACAAAAAAACCCCAAAATTTCCAATTTTATGCAATACAAAGCTCATAAAATGTTCATGTTTAATTATTCTGTTTTGATTAAATCAGATAGCTTTTTTTCCTATTTTAACTTATTTTTAATCACAAGACAATAGTAGTTCTGTTCTGAAGAGGTCAAAATGGAATTTTCCAACTTTGTTTTAATGTACCATTACATTTTTTTAAGTGACACATCCTCACATTAGACATGTTTCCAAGAATTTGTCTCCTATGAATTCTCATTTCCTAGCAGAAATATAGAACATCAAGTAATTTACAACAGTTCTAACAATGTTTTATCTTTCCTCAAAGTATTGTGTTACTATTGATTTACACCAATGAAAAGGAGAGAAAAGTCAAGTAATACTAATGGCTTATATGAAGCAGAGCATGGAAATACTCGAAAGAAGAGTGGCCAGTAGTGTGACAATTATATTTACAACATTTTTTTGTCTTTCTTTGTGTTTTCTGTGGATTTTTTTCCGTTTCAGAGTTTTGCAGCTCAATTTTCAGAAGGGCAAATTTTAATGCTATGTTAGCTGATACAAATGTTATGGTTTATTTATTTATTAGTGTACCAAGTGTCTTAAATCTCTGACTTCACATATTGCAGTTCCTCAGAATAAAAGGTTGCAGGTACATTGATTTGAATGGCTAGATTTAAATCTTATTTCAGTCTTGGGCTTTAGGCAACTATAGGCAGGATATTGGGGCTGGTTTGCCTCTTAAAAAGCAACTCCGTCACTAATTTCTGGTATGAAAGGAAGCCAGAAGGAGACCTGATCAAATGGCTATGCTCCTATTCTTAAAAATAAAATAAAATAAAACCTCTCAGACTTCAGGAGAAAGCATGATCACTTTGACAATTTTAAATCTCTCAGAAAAGAAATGTAACTTCCAGATGGCTTTTAGACCTTACAACAGGATTAATTTGATTCTGTACTACCTTTAAATAAGTAATTGTATTTATTTACAGTAAGTCATTTAGTAGGGGTTTTTTTGGTCACTTGCAGAAAAGAGCTTTATTTTCCAGACTTTTCAAGTGACATTCACCTAATCAAACGTGCATGTCTAAAATGTATTTCTGAGTTAATCAACATAAGCTTCCTTTACAGTCAGCAGAAAGAAACAGGTTTTTTTCTAAGCAGTATATCTCATTAAAAAGTAGATTTCTGAAATAAGTCCAATGACTCATGCCTTAGAAGTTCTTATTTCTCTCTACTGATTGTAAATGGACTCTAGACTGACTAGTTCAGAGATGATAGACCCTACTCTGTTTGCCTGAAGTTAGGTGAGATGAATCCTGCACTCTTCGTCTACCCAAAAGAATTGACTTCCAAAAATGTGCTGACATATCCTACTCTATTTTAAGTATATTTAAGAAACTGAGTGATGTTTCTCTACGTCTGCCAAAAACTATTAATAGACATCAGCAAAGAGGGATGGTTTATGTTTAGTTTCATCAGCACAGATTCGTTTTGTGCTTGAAGTAGTTCCGAGTGTCTCTGTTCAGGGCTACACAATGAGGTCATGAGAAGGGGAGAAAGCACTCCCTGAATCCATTTCCCCTTGTGCATCTTGAATAGGGTGTGAAATTGTGCTAATGTAATTCCAATAAAATCAATCACTTTTAGTATTCTCAACCTAAGAAACAATTTTGCCATTTGCCTCCATGTAACACTGCATCTCTCAGCTTATTACCAGCAGTGTGAAAAAGACACAGATGCAAACTTATCAAAGACTAACCAAGACAGGGTATCTCTGATCCCTTGATTCCCTCAGGGGAACTCCTTCCACTTAATGCTGTGCAAGCTAGTTATTTTCTCAAGCTCTCTGGAGGCTTCTGAAATTTATTTCCAAAGGTGTCTATCCATAATACGTTGCTTTTTTTATACTGTTTTGCATTTGTTTATAAAGTAGAATTACTTTTTTTAATCTTGTGTGCACGAGATATTTCTTTCCCCTTAATATTACCCTACTCCGAGATAACCTCTTATGAGGGGTGAAAGAGGGTGAAAGATGCACTCATTTTGCAAATTTTCTCCTCTTTCTCATGGAGGATAAATGTGTGCTGACTCACTCATTTAGCAGAAAATTCAGTTTAAAATGTTCTGATTTCTGCAGTATATAACCATACCTCCATCTCAAAGGAAATCTGGTTTCAAGAGAGCCTTTTTCAGGCATTAGTTCCATAGAAGCATAGTTTTCAAGTATGCTAACTCTATTGATTAAGAAAACTTGCAGAGCCGCATAGTAACACATCAATGGCTAAGCCAATAAAAACAAATAGCATCGTAACTGATCACACACAAAGGCTGATTCTCAATGGGTGTATATCTTCTTCGGTTCATTAACCTCAGTGCAGCTAAATGGATTTTGCATCAGCCCTAGATCTAACTTTAATGTATGAGTCTGTTAAAAAAAGGAAACATATTTATTGAGAGATCAGAATTCGTAAGATTTTTTTGACGCCTGTTTCGCAGAGGATCAGTACTTCTGTATGAAGCAGTTCTGCCTTTTCTAAAATATTTCTGACACTTCCTGACACACTAAATTCTTCAGGAGAAATAAAAATGCTCTTCACTTTTCTTATCAGACTTCCATGGATCTGTCTTCATTTTGGTTTAAAGTTCTTTTCGGGCTTGTGAAAGTTGCTAGGCAAATAGTCCTGGAGACTGAAATGTTGTTTCGATATATCAGAGCATAGTAACAACCCATGGTGTGAGCTTCCTCTTCTAAATTGCCATTTTTGAAACCAACAGCCACAAAATAAGGGGAGAACACAGCATAAAATCTGGACTGTAAATTAGTATAAAGGGAATAGGGTTTGATGCTTCAATTTTCCTGCTAGACACCTCACTGCCTTACTTCAGCATGGAGCCCTTGTCAAATCTTTGCATTATCATAGAAGCATAGACTCTATCACAAATCTCATTGCTACTTCTGATGACAAAACCATTATGGACACTCTAGATTTTGAGGTAGTATGATTTGGCACATCTCCACTAAAATCAGACACTCACACGGAGCAGCTAACCTTGTATTTCTTTCTTTCTTTATAGTGATACACCACAGAGGTAGGAATCCCAATAGGTTGCTCCTTCTTACAATGTCTTTTCTCCAGAAGCTGGACTGCTTATAATTGCTGCCATGGTGTTTTGGTGCTGAATGCAAAATAAAAGAATAAATACATATTCCAACAAAAGCAATGAAAACAACATACAACCAGGCTTTGGACTGGAGAAGTAAATCTTGGTACTTAGCCGAAACTTTAACAGTTAAATTATCAATGACACAAACAACTGTGTAAATTATGGGGGAAATTGTCTTCTTTTGTAGCTAGTCTGCTCAGGAAGAAATAATGTATTTAATCTTTTGCTTCACAGGTGGCTAATACTGGGAGAGTATTTCTGTGATGAGACTCTGCTTTTAATAGTATGTCCCCCAGTTTGTATTTTATACTTCTGATATTATTAGTGTAGTTTTTGTATCTGTGTATCGAATATGTCAGTGTATATGCACAGCGATGTCAACATACATAGTGTTAGTAAAGTCAGGCACAAGGTGCTTACAGATATGTAATATGCTCACTGGGTAACGTTTCAACACTCGTGCTTCATATTAGTGGCCAAGGCAATACACTTGACACAATTTTTGCTTGTTCTTTATATCTGCTCACCCCAAAGAATTAAAAATATTGCAGTTCATAATTTTATGTATTTTCTGCTTGTTCTTATTTATGTGAAGTGAGATCTAAGAGTTACTTAACTTATCCTTCAGACAGGAAGTATTCCTTTCTGACTCTGGGTATATCTAAAATTGAGATAAACTTGCTCAGGTCCAGAAACTGTCTTGCCATGGCAGTATAGTAAATTAGATGAAAAGCAGGATAATTGGGTGACACAGAACTGCACACTACTCCTGGCAGGCAGTTTCTGGTAATCAAGCTACCTTGATATCCCTCCTATATCCTGTACTGTGTAATATTCCCATGCCTAGATATTATTTGGTGAATGTTACTTGGTGCGGTTCAAAACTGTGCCAAGGACCATGTTAACAGTTAAACAGTTTGGATTAAACAGGGCAATACTCAAACCTCTGTTCTGACACTAGTTTATGTAGAGAGATGCAAACATTGAAAGCTGGGCCAGTTTTGCCTTTACAGAGTGGGGTAGTTTCAAAAAGACTAGGAAGACTGCACTGTCTTATGGGTCCAAGATGACCAACTAAAGGTGAGAACTGTAGGGTGTGGAAGGCTACATTTCAAGGCATGTGCAACAGAAAGGCCCTATTAAGCTTAGTGGAGAACTTCTCCAGGTGAGTAAGGACATCTAGAGCTCTCTTTTCACACTTGACTCCTTCCTATACTTGATTTCCTGATGGAGTCTGGACTTTGTCGTCATGACTGAATTGACTCCCACCCAAGCTTGCATTAGTAGCCCAAAGAGAGAAAGTAAGTTGAAAGATTTCGTATAGAGAAAACAGAAAACATTCAAGATAGCATCAATATCTGGCTCTAATGTAAAGTATTCACAAACTTTCAAATTAAAAAAAGAAGACCCCAAAACCCCAAACTTTTTGCCTTGTAAATAAAATAAGATAAAACATATTGGAAGGAAAAGAAGACACACAGTACCAACTAGACCAGTTATTGCCCCATACTAATTTTGACTGGACACTGGCATGATGAGAACAGAAGTAGACCTCAGTTCCTTCTAGATATCAATTAGTAAGTGCAGCTGGGACGTGTCATGGGAGCTCCCTACTGGACACACACTGCAGGGCTCGATGGCTCCTGATCAGCCTAAGGGCTTCCAGTGTAACAAGAACAGTCATGATGTGAGTCTGCCATGTTTTCTGGTGAAACAACTTCTCAGTTTAAAATAGCCTGAGAAAGGTTTGGATGGTCCAACAGAAGTTGACCAGCAGTCCCTAAGGCCCTGTTTACAAGTTAAGCTATATGAGGGTTATTTTTTCAGTACTCAGTCAGATATACCTAGGTCACTATCTGTCTTGCATGAGGGACAGTATCAGTTGCTTCATAGGAAAGTACATGAAACTTTGCTGTAGACAATGCTTTGGTGCTTTCATTTTCTGATTATTTATTATTGCATTTTTTTCAAGGAGTGGCATTAGCAGATGACTCAGGAGTGTGGTAAAACCATATGGTCTTGTGCTTGTGTTGAAACTGAGGACAGGTACTCGGGGGATCACATGCTCTTCTACTGCTGAGAATGAAGAATGTGCACTGTGAGCACTTAAGTCTCCTGGTCAGCTACATCAGCCCTTACAGCATCTGTGAGAATCTAGGAAAGTTTCAATGCTTTCCTCACAAGGTTAAATCGTATAAGATCCAGGAAGAGAACAGAGCTGACCCATAGAAAGGACTGAACAGAGACCTTTTTCACTTTCCATACCATTTTCCTAGCGCTGAAATTCACATATCTTGATGTAAAATAATATTGCTTTATCCACAGGAAAAAAATGCACTATAGGTTGAATTGGAGGTGGAAAGCACATAGAGGTAGGCACTGAGAATAACAGTTTGCTGCAATTAAGTTGTGACATATGAACAGTGACTCTAGAGAACACAGTGGGATGAAATGTCAGAGGATGTCCAAAGACTAATCACGTCCTCTTCAAAAGATGTCACCTCCCACCTAGAAAAGTCTTTAACGCCATGCTAGGCTATTATTAAGTCAGGTGAGCGTCAGTGAATAACAACAGTTTAAAGGGCTTTTCTTTGGCTTTGTCTAATACACAAGCTGACCAGACCTATCTGATGAGGAACCTATGTTCTGACAAGAACTCGGCTTTGGTAAGATAGACCTTAGAGAAAAATCTGTCACAGAAAGAAATCCTAAAGGATTCCTCTTATCTAAAATATCCCATGTAGACCATTGTCAAGAATTGCTGACACACACATTTCTATTTTTATTTTGCATTTTAGGTTAGGTTCACATACCAACATGCTGGCCTGTCCAAAACACAGGGATCATTTTCTATAGTGAGTACACATTGTCTTTCGCCTGTTAGCATCAAGTCCATGCAAAACACTGAATATATTAAAAGATGTTTTCTTGAGCCTCTAGTTTACCTCAGTTGCAGAAATGAAGGTGCTAGACCCATAGCAGTAATCCTCCTCCCACTGCAGACTCAGATTTGAACCAGCATGATGAGTCTTTCCTCCCTGTTTCTGAGTCATTGTCAAATAGTCTTCCCACCTACAGAATGAAGTGAGAAACTGTATGGGTGAGGTCTAGACTGAGTTTTCAAGTCCACAACTTTCAATTCTTTTTTGTATCTACAACCTTAGGTTTTAGCACCCTACCTGGAGGAGGCAGAAGAAGAAAAAAGAGGGAGGCAGTTTTCTGAATCAGTGGTTTCTGTTAGCACCTCTTGCATTGCTATTCACTTGCAATGGTAGAGTGCAAATGCGAATTGGAGCCGTATCTTGATTTATCCAGCTTCTTGGTAAGCTGGAGGAAAGGACTATGAGTGACTGACATGCAGAACACCAGAAAAGGAAGTGCAAACATTTGCTCTGTAGTATGAAATCAAGCTGTATTCTGGCTAGTGTGTGCTACAATGCACAGTTCAGGCATGCGAATTTTGTTAGGAATAAATGAAGTCTAATATATATATGGCTGAGAAAATTTGTGCATTCAGGGGAGCGAATGGAGCTCTAGTTCTTGATTTAGGTTGTATTCAGATTTGGCTGCCCATTATGTGCACAAGCCTTGATTTTTCCTTTTTTTGGCCAAATGTTCTTCTGAGTTTTTTTTAAGTCTGGTGAGTGTGGACAGTTCTCTTTCCTGCTTACTTACAGAATGGAGAAACAGCCCCAGCAAGAATCTTTTGTCTTTCATGTCCTTAAGGTACTGAGGAAATAATTCTGCCCCAACACAGAAATTTCCACTCCATCTTTCAGTTTCAAGATATCTGGAAATCCCGCCCTGCTGGCAAGTTAGGAAGGGCGAGCATAGATCACAAAAGATTTCCAGTAGGAAGTTTTGCTAAAATCATCTTTAACTCATTGCCTCATGTTTGACAACAACCTCAGATTCTTGAACAAAGGACCTAGTGAGGGATAAGAAAACCACAGCCAAAGGGATTCTGTTTGAACCAATTCTAGGTGCCAAATCTTTTTCTCCCATCTTAAGATCCTGATCAGTCCAGGTGCTTGTCCACGCTGAAAGTCTAGAGGTTGTCACACAAGCACATTCACACACTTACACATATCAAATGCGTTACCGGATAAAATTACCAGCCAACAGAGACCAGAGCTATAAAGAAGATTGGGGCTCAGAAGCAACCTGGGAATTCATGGTCCTCCCCTCCACAGCTTGAGCAGAGAGACCAGATGTTTTCAGCCTCTGATGCGAGCCAGGGGAAGCTCGGTGGCCCACCCCCTTCAGCAAGGGTGAGGTCTGTGCGACAGGGCCGAGAGAGTGAGAAGGAAGAAAATGGAATAATCGGCTGGGGGGGAGTGGGTGGGAGAAACTGCTTAATGCAGGGACAAGCAGGCCAGTGTTTTTCGAAGTCTTTCAGTGTGAGCCACTTGTCTGTGCCTGTTAATGAATAAATAAACTGCGACTTTTCTTTTTAAAGGGTGACTAACCAAAACTGAGTATCTAAAACTACTTAAAATTTAAACTTTAATGAGCACTTTAAAAATGTATCTTTATGATACTAAAACTAATATACACACTTTTTAAGGGAAAAAAAAATTATAAGATCATGTTCTTTATATTTATGCTGCCACTCATGCTTTGACTCTGATCACTTATCTGGATAATTAAGCAGTATCACTGAGGAACCAGATACCAGAAATCTGATATTAATCCATCCCTCTTAATAGTAACGCAAAGCCACTGGGGTGGAAAGCAGCCTAGTCTTCTTAATCCCCTTTTACCAACATTTCGGCATCAGCATATCTCATTTATTTTCAAAAGTGGTTCAAGACACACTATCGCAGGCTTAAGTCTAATTTAGGCTTTAAATCAAAATATATTAAGAAATTCAAAAATAGTCAAGATTACCAAGATTTCTTGAGGGAATGATTCACAACCAGCTCATGTCCCTTCGACAGGAACAGGGGACAGCTAAATGATTGTTGCATGTCTGCATCGCTTTAAGGTACAACACTTCCCTTTGAATTAAAAGGAGAAGGCAGGATTACAGTGGAGACCTTGAGATCCCACTGCCATACTTATCAGGTATATGTTAATGATAGTCTGAGCAACTTCTACAGACATTAATTCACCTGCCAGTACTGAAGAGTCCAAGGCTATTCTGTTCTCTCCCTTGTGTGTGTGTGTCAGTGTTTATATGAGCCTTGTTGTCCCCTTCAGTGCTTGTCAGAGTATTTTTGTTTTTAATTTCCAGACTGTCCTATAGCCCTCATTAGTCAGTGATGCTCCCATAATCCCCTTGTGCATGTTGAGGTGGCTGGACTTGGACCCAGCATGCATTTAACTCGACACGTACTGCAACAGTAATAGTGGTGGATAATTGTCGAAAAGAGAAAGCAGCACTCTTCTCCCTTCTCTCTTCCCTGCCTCCGCAATGCAAACTAACCTGAACCAGACAAACAACACACACCCAGACTGAGCATCATCCTCAGGCTGTGCCCATGAGTGCAAAAGCACTTGCACATTGCCAACCTGCTGGCATGAGTTTGGGCTCTGCTCTTGATTTGTAGGGTGAGGCATGTCCAGTTGTCACACTTTCTATGGGAACCTCATCACCTCAGCTGCAGTCTCAAGTGGCTGGATTTGATGCTAGGCACATTGCTTCTTAAGGCCCACTAGCTACAGGTAGTGGCACGTTTAAATCATGAATGGCAACTTTGGTTTTGACATTTATTTGACTGCAGTTTGTGCACTGTTTACTGTCATATCATTGCATTAGTTACTGCTGACATTCACCTGTGCATACTGAATCTGCAATACCTTGGGCTCATAGCTGAAAGACTAAATCCATTATGACAAAAAACAATGGAAACCAAGTTTAGCCATCTACTTGAGCCCCAAGGTGATGCCTTCTAGTTGCTAAGAGTCTTAAGGAGGACCTAAGAAGACATACAAGTCCATAAACCTTACCTATGCTTAGAAAGTTTCCAAAGAGTATATAATGGGGACAGAGGACCTGTGTTAGTCATAGTGAAAGTGTGAGGCACTTCACCTCGTTTTCGTGGCTCTGCCATCAGAGGCAGACACACATTTCAGCCCAGGAACCTTCAGGAGACTGCTGTTTTCCCATGTATATTTTATTAAGCGTTAGTGCCACCGAGCACTGTACAGATGGGGAAATCTATCACTTTATAAAATAATTAGCTGCTATTTCAATGACAAGAAGGAACGGCAGCGTGTAGGCAGCAAACTGAGGTGCTGCCTTTACCTTCCTCTTCATTTTTGTATTTGTACAAAAACAGAAAAATGTTTTTACAGGATAGGCCAATAGTGCCACAGGAATTGAATTAAAGCATCCTTAATTAATATGTCAGAATATAAGAAATGATGAAAATATGTATAATTAAATTCTTGCACTAAAAACAGGATTATAAAGTGTGACTAAAATAGATCAGAGCAGCTTTTTTTTGTTGTTCCTTTTATTTTTTCCCCTATATTTTTATTTTAATTAAAAATTGTGGGTTCTCGTATCTTTGCACTGTATCTTGATTAGCTGTTACATGCCTGGGCTAACAGATGGGTCACCCCAAAAATTACACACTATTTATGAAGATGAAAAGAATTTTCCCAGTTCTATGAGTAAAGTGTTATTTTCAGGCTAATATACAGTAGTAATAGCTTGGCACTGTGGCAACCTACATTGTCAATAATAAGAAGCTGCTTGAGACAGGTGCTTGAAAAAGCAAACATCTTACATAAATTAAATACCTATTTTCAACTACATGCCTTCAATTTTCAAAAGCAGTGAGAGATTCTGAGTATTCCAGTTTTCCAGGGCTCAAAATCAGGCATATGCAGAGGGTCTGGTTTTCTAATTTTCAGTGTTTATGGAAGATTCAACTTCATTAAAATGTCTGAGAGCCTCTTTTCTTCCCCTGCCGCTCAGGAGTTCAATCAAACAGGTCACTTTGAATGTTAGGTCACACCTATGCAGCAAGTAACCTCACGGACTATTTTACATTAGACATTTTTTACTCTCTTAATCTGTTCTTTTTGTGTGTATGTTATACTTTCTTTAGTTTAAGGGAAAATATTTTAAACTGAAAATTTCTTTTGCCCCTTCTTTATGGGAGATCTTAATTCTCAAACTGTAGTGTAGAAATGCACTATAGACTAAAACTGATGTAAAAACATGTGAACAATGCAACTGGTCTGTATAAAGCAAACAGGACAGCTTCCTTATAAAATCCCACCTGGTGTTGAATCATGTTAAATATTACTTATTTAATTCTTCAGTATATCAATCATATAATACTCTCACTTCTTTCATGATTTGTCTTAACACAAGTCATCACTCCGCATCCCATCTCAGATCCTCAAAAGATTCAAGATCCTGAAACCAGCCTGGACACCAGCATTATAAGGGAACACATCCAGATGCTTCCAGTGGCAAAAGAAAATCCATAAACTACATATAATGAAGAAGTGATTGTAGGAAATGGAGTTTTCTGTTCTTGTGCTTTTCTAGCATTCAGCTCTTCAAAGAGATAGCAAATATTCTATTGGTTAACATTTAACCCAAACTAATAGGTCCAATCTCACATACTCAAATAAATCATAATGTCTTTTCAATTAGTTTGCACTTTCACTCGCTGCTGTCCTGAATAATTAGGAAAACAATTCACATTTCACTAGGAGATGATATGAAGTGTTATTCCTGTGATAATTACCAAGCTGCAGTTCAGTTTCCCTGGCTCCCACCAGGTCACCAGAGCACAAAAGAGGACACCATGAGAGCATTAATGAGCTCTCATTGAAGATGTTAAAAAGCTTGTATTGATCTGTTTGTCCAAGAAGGAGATATTTAAGCCTTTCTGCTGAGGGCAGGAGAGACAGAGATTCATATCACAAAGCCTTTTATCCAACCCCTTCTGTTTCTGGCTTCAATATTGCCCAGTCTCAGCATGTCTGGTTCTGGAGGTCATACTTTTAAACTTTCACAACATTTTTTTTCTTTTTCCCTTTCTTCTTTTTGTTTAAAAAGAAAAAAAAAAGAGAGAGAGAAGGAGAAGATAATATACAGTGTACACTTAACCTTTACTACAGGGATCCCTTTACACAGCTAGCTATTTCTGAGAACAGGCTTCAGTGCAGTAAGATCTCCCTTCTCGCTATATACCACTCACATACGTCTCAATAAAATTAAGTGCAGTCCAGACAATGCAGAGACCGACTCAGTGCAAAATTTTGCTTGTATTTGAAAGTAGATCCAATCAAATAACTTTTTTGGGAATTTGATCAGACTTTTCTCTCTAACATCACTGCCTTTTTTTGTGAACTCCTGCACTTGCTATTTCTAGCTGGGAGCGGAAGTGGAAGAACTGTAAGGTTGCAAAATCACCAGTTCTTGTGGTATTTTCAGAGGAGATTTTTTTCTGCAGGCAGGGGAGGTAAATCCTGTCCTGCTTTCAACCCTCTGTATTGTTATGATATATTGCAGCTGTAAACTAGTTCTGGGTACACTTTCCTACTCATCAATTTTGTCTGCTCTCTTTTAAATGCCACAATGAACTGTCAGTGAGTATTCCCAGCCTGTCTGGGATAGGTTTGGGATAAAAATTCGTGTAACTGTTAAAGATGTATTTTCTTTGTTTATATTTGTTACTTGAGCCAGCTATTGTCTGGTTGAGCAAGGTTATATCTCTCTTTTCACAGTATCTCATTCACATTCATCTTGGTATGAGTAATTCAGTGAGGCCACTTGTGTGGGTCTATTGTAAATAGTTACTGAAGAGAAACATTGGGATCTCTCATGGATATTGGTAAGGAGGTGTTCAAGATGTGCTACTTTTTTAACATACAAGAAAGGCTATTATGGCTGAAAATATCTCCGTTTTGGTTTTAAGTGTCTAGATCAACGCAATGATAGGAGCTTCAATATACATCTTTGTTTTTTCATGGTCTGTCTCACCTGCCAGAGTGGGCTGGTGGATGTGGCTCAAAACCAAGCCCAGGAGTCCTGCAGTTTGCTTCTCCTTACGTTGGATCAACCCAGTTTACCCCACTGAAAATAATCATCTGAATGACTGCAATTTCATCAGCTTCACTAATTTGTGAAGTAGTATTTATTAGTAAATGAGATATGTTTAATGCTAACAGACAGAAAGGCTGGTAAGGAAGAACTTCCTAGGAAATCACACAAGGTCATGCTGTCTCAAGCGTGTAGCTAGGGAGTAACATCAGGGCTCCATCCTTCCAGACCTGCTATTTCTCTTCAGTCTTGTGTCACTTGAACATCAACTCCTTTGTTTTTCTCTGCATAAAGATGTAACTGAGATTTGAAACATTTTACAAACCAACCAACCAAACAAAAAGACAGTAAAAAAGCCGCATGGTAAAAGACCTGGAAATTATATGTTGATAAGAGAGACGATAGCAAGATCATGATGTGTTGGGGATAGGGAGCAAGAAAAAGAGAGAAACTTTTGGACCAAATCGTGCCTAAGATCTGGTCTGACAGTAGTCTGACTGGCAATCTTGCTCTCATAATCACATGCTAGTGATACGGGAATTTTTATATTAACAAGTGTGTCATGGAAACATTCAGTGACAGTTTCTTGCTTGAGAAAAAGAAAGAAAAAGAGAGAGAAAGAGACTGTGCACATCATAGCACAGATAATGCCATGCTCATGACCCAGTTGCAAGCTGGGGCCCTGGCTGAGCACTGGTTTCACGTTGCACTTCACACATGAAACAAATGACTGCTCCAGGGAATGCCACTGGCTTCTGCAGCCATGGGGGTGAAGTGACCAACGGCCTGTCGATGCTGAAGGAACCTCTGACGGGAGAATCGATGTGGGGTTCTAGGCAAATTTATAGTCTTGAAAAAATTAACAGATGAGGAAAGAAGCTTTTGTGAACTAGCTGTGCTCTTTGGCAACAGAAAGACTGCTAATAGTCATCATTGCCACATCACTTCTAAGCAAGTGCAAGGATTCAGCTGGAAGGTGGATAATTAAGGAGTTAAGTTAATGTTGAAGGAACTTTTGTGGATATTTAGCAATTAGCTGGTTAAAACTCTTTGGGTTTAGCTGCCATTTTGCAGTCTGTAAGAAGCATACCGCTTTGCCCTGAACTGGCCTTTTCCTTAAGCTTTCGCAACATTAATTTACACTCCTACTAACCTAGTGGCTGCTCTAACTTGCACCACTCTCTGGGTCCCCAAGGATGCTTCAACTAAATAAGAGAGAGTCTCCGTGATGCAGAGTCAACAGAGTCAAGCAGCTCTGCAGGTTTGGAAGCACAGGCATTTTGTCATTTTGATATCCTTTTATCTGATTTCTTAATGAAAATGGTCTAATGTCTATAAAGTGTTCTTGTAACATCAGGAATTTCTAGCTGGTTTTCTGGGAACAATTGCCCTCTGCTAAACCAGAAAGATCAGTCTGTAAACCCAATGGACTGAGTCAGTTCTCTCTGTTGAACTAAATTTCCAGAAGTGCCTTTCCAGAGAGCCCCGAGGAGAATGAGGCAACACAAAGGCTGTTGCACACGGTATGTAAATGTTCACTGCCAGTTTTAAGATGTGGGTTTCCTGAAAATAGATTTCATATCCTATCATTGCAGAAGGAATGCACACAGAAATCATGCTCCTGGTGACCCGACACAGTAATCTCCACTTTGGGGACTGAGCTGGCAAAAAAGACCACGTGCATCTCTGCCACATGTGATGACCGCTTAATAAAGATATGAGGGAAAGATTCAGGAACAAGTAAAATTGAACATGGGTAGGAAGTAATGACCCTTGGTGAGTGACAACTGAGGTTATGTGGATGAATATTAAATGTGAAGGGCCTGAATTATTCATGGAAGGTTCAAGGTAAAAGGTTAACCTGATAACATCCTCTTCCTGACACCTCGCTCAGGAAGATATCCCAGCTCTGTGGTGCTCCTCAAACTGAGAATCCCTCTGCACAAAGAAAGGTGCTGGTGATCCCTCTCCTTCCCACTATGGTAATTCTTAAGGGACAAAGGACATTTTGTGAGTGCTGATGACTTTGCCACAAGCCGTGCAGCTGCATACAACCTTTGGGCTGTCATGGGGACAGGCTGGAAAATGATTTCTAGAAACCCATAGGCTCCATGGTCCTCCAGATGTCATGGCACATGTCCCCATGCCTGGCACTACGCATGTCCTCTGCTCACCTGTCTGACATGAAGAGGTTCCTCCATCATCCGTCCTACTCGTTTTACCATGATGTGACATCAGAGGGAGATACAGCAATAACTCTCTGATGGTCTAGATCTGCAGATTTTACAATGTCAAATTATTGTAATATTAGTCAAGACCTGTACAGAACTGTGAAATGCTCCCAGTTAGCCCTCAGATATTTAATGTTTCTTCAAGAATATCTAGACAGCTGGTGCATTGTGCGAGGGCCATTGAGTAAGGTAGCATAGCTTCAGGGTGAAGTTGAAGCAAACACAGACTGCTTCTGAATAAAAACATCCACACAGGAGTCTAACACATTAAACTAATGTGTTCTTAAGCCTTCTAGTGATTTACCTGAACTTTCTTGGCAAGCCCTTAGCAAGAAGAGAGTAGGATCTACACCAGCATGGAGAAGAACTCAAGTGCACTTCTCCAGTTCTAGCTACTGCAAACATTAACATTAATCTGTTGATTGTTAAATATAAGTCTTTCCCTTTCTGTGACAGGTATCGTTTTAATAAGTCCTTTACTGCCTTTCCTCAAAAAAGACACTCACTTTCATCACCATAGCTTTAAATTTCTGACTGAAACAAGGAGAACTGATTAAAAGTACATTCCTGTTAAGTGGGGAAGGTCAGACCTCTCTGATGGCTCAGCTGACGTATTAGTGGCTCTTACTAAGTTACTCCAGTGAGTTATTACCAACAGCCTCCTATAGGAGTCTTGGAAAGTAGAGATCTCACAGCTATTAAGAACTGGGAGAAAAAAAAATCATGGAGATGGAGAAAGAAATGAGAAATAAAAGAAATCTGAGCTGTGCTGGAAGAAGATAGTGAAAATATGCTTGGATACTACATAATGAGAGTGCTGTAAACTGGTAGATGCACAGAAAGAGAAAGACACTGACCTTGGAGACCTGTACAGACAGATAAACACATACTGTGGGAAAGTTAATCAAACTAGCTGATCCTTCACCCACCAAAGTCAAAGTTTTTTGCTGACTTCAGTGGGATTTAGATTTGTCCCAAAGCACCTTAGATTGCTCCCATGGAAGGCACTGGTGCAGAATCAGGCCTACACTGAAAATATTGCTATTGGTTTTCTCCCTCATATGAACTGTTATTTATAAAAAAAGGAAAGAGTAAAATCAGCTGTGGAAAGAATTGCAGCAGTGCCAGAAATTCCTTTGTTCCCTCAGTTTTAATGTCTGTCTACCAATCTGGTTTTTACATGAAACCTCTCTTTAAATGAATCCTTCTGTACACTCACAGCATCAAACAGACCAAGAAGACTGCAAGGTGCCCTGCATGCTTTTCTCAGGATTCAAATTAAAGCACTGTCTTGAGATACTGTTTTAAATAGTGCCCTACTTGCTTATTTTGCTGAAATCAGATGGTTGGGAACTTGCAAGATATACACGCTCTTGCTTAATGCAAATTGTACATTTTTATAATAAAGGCTAACAGAGAGGAAGCCATCTCTGATGCTAAGTTCTCATCTGAGTTTGAAATTAAAAGGCTCCCCACTCTCCTCCACTTTACAGGAACTACACACAACACCACCTCTGCTCCTCAAGCTGCAAAATTAGTACTTTGGGGAATTGGGCTCTCTGCCTGACCTTAATCAGTGTGTGTATGGATTTACCCATCCTTTCAAAGGATGATTCTTGCAGTTGTAGCAGCCTAGGTTGTACTTGACAGCTCTCCTTCTGAAAAACAGCAGTAGACAAATCCACCAGGCCAAGCACTGTTTAGTACCCCTGATTAGTTGAATAAGATTAGATGTCTATTTTGGCACAAGGAGCAAAAATATTTCCTTTAAGCCCGATTACTGTTTGCTTAGTGGAAGGCTGTTTGGGCACTTTAAATAAGGTCTGTCCCATCACATGCTGCCTGCCAAAACTGCAATTAGCCACTGTACATGGAAAAAAAAAAAAAAACGAGAAGGAAAAAAAAAAGCAGCAGCATTTTTTTTTTTTTTGCTTTCTCTCACTAACTTTCTTCCTGGTATAAAACAGGTGCTATCCTTCCAACCTGCAGACTACAGACAGCTTCTTGCAATGGCAAAAAGGTTGGGACCACATGACGCAGAGGAACCAGGAAGAAAAAAGACAACTATAGTGAACAGTTATACGTATTTCCAAATATGTATAATCACATTGCTAGTATCAGTTATTAAAATCACAGGATGCAACACTTAACTTGCTTCTAAAATTTGGAGATATGAGAAATATAGACGGGAGAGAAACATAGGAGCTCTGAGTATCCTCTCAGTCCAAAGCTACCGTGATGCAATTCACGTGCCTTGACTGAGGCCAGCTCCCGCTAATCTTCCATTCACCGTGATCTGAAAAAAAGGCCATAAAGCCAATCTGAAAAACATCAGGCCATGTCTTGTTTGCATTGGAAACAGGAAAATCAGAAATGATGTTTAAATAAAAGCAGAAATTAATTAATTGAGTCAAAATATAGTCAGAGTCGCGTACTCGAACACTGGTCGTGTTATATTTTAAATATTCTCTTTTTCCTGTTCAGTGACCTTTAACAAAACAGAAAGTAAAGGAAAGTGCTTTTAAAACACACAGATCTAGGTTTTAAAACCAGTGGTGTAAGGGTTCAGCCACTGAGTGTTTGGGTTTTTTTTTTTCTGTACTCCATGATTTGCTGTGGTTATCCTTTGATTTTTAGGTGTGAATGGTGCTATGTTTGGAGGGGTTTTTTTGTAGTCTTCTCAAACTTTGAAAGTGGAGCTGGTCAGGATTTTTTCAATATTCTCTCCTCTGCTGCCTCCCAAAATACTGATCAGCCAAAAAGTTTTCTTTCCTCTGGGATAGAATTTGTGGGAGGAAAATTTCAGAGATTTACTCTACAATAACCTGTAACTCAGTGGTTATTCACCAAAGTGGAAGAGACCTAGATTAAAATCAGTGCACCATATCAAGCACAAAGGAGATCTGAATGTGAATCTTCAGTGTCCTAAGAATATTCTGGATTGGGGGGAGCATGTAAAGGAGTGTGGCAGTCCTAGTGTGCTCTTATTCTTCCTTTCTTTTGATGAAAAGTATCTAGAAATTTTAGCTAGTTCTGATGCAGACGTTTTTTCACAGCTATTTGTTTTTAATGAAACTATTTTCTACCCTTCCCTACTTTGTTTGGATGGTGTCTTCCACGACTCTTTCTATCTGGGGGACACACAGTATTCCATTTTAGCTGGGAAAGTGTAAAAGGAAAAAAAAAATTGGTTCATTCTTTGCTTCTTCAGAGCCCAAGAGTCCCCATCACTACCAGGTCTCATTCCACTAAAATAATACAAGCCCTGTGGCATAACAGAGGTCAGAAGCCAGTCCTCTATATGCAAAAAAAGGAATAAAGGTGACTATTCCTGTTTTTACAATTTCATTTGCAATTGCAAGATATCAGGAGATCCTAAAACACAAGATATTGTAAAGTGTAAGTGGAAAATATACTAAGTCTTTACATGGAAATGAACTGAGTTTGTTTTAGATTCCTGATGGCATGTTTGCACCGTAAAGAATATGGTGTGTGTATATGTTACTTTAAGACAACACTTTCTCTCTTATTAGGACCAGTGATCTCAGGAACACCATTTCCTCTGTGCCACATGGTGCACGGATATTGCGGTTTCCAGTATTTGTTGTAATCTGGGTGTCTGATTCAATTGTTTGGCTATCTTTGGAGGGTGAATGTGATAAACAGTAGGACCATAACCCAATCTTAAAAGCAATGGGAAATAAAGAACAGGCCCTGTTATAATATATTTTGGACAGCTTTGGATGATTATTTCATAGAAAACTAGCCTCCTACCCTATCAGCTCAGGTATGTTATGAGTGACACTGTGGGTCTCTGTTTCTGTATCTACTGAGGTGAAAAAGAGCACAAGAGCAGATGTAGAAACACTGACCCATCTCTTCCTTTCCCCATGGCTGTCTGCAGCCCAGCTCTACCTGTGGTTCAAAGCATCTCTTCCCTACTCGGGAGGAGCTCAGGCCTGGCCAGGTCTCCTGGACTGTATGGATGAAATGTTATTGCCACCTGGACACTGAATGCCTTTCTTCCATGTCAGTATGTGATATGTCTTGTGGATACCTCTGGTCTTGAGCACGGATTTCACCCAACACTTGGCAAGCAGTGGCTGAGTCCAAGGTATGAACCTCCCTGCTGTCCCCACCATCCCCACCTGCGCTCGCTGAGGCTCCCCTGTGCATCTGAGCTGCTCTCGGCTGGAGGGGAGTGAAAGCCATGGAGGGAAACCTGACCATATTCTGTACAGCATGTTCCTAAATTTCTCTCTTGGAAATTTATGCACAATGATCCTGATATACCTGAGACCGACTGTTACATATGCTGCAGAGAGGGCTTGCACGCACCCAGTACATTTAATGGGTCAAGTACACAGTGCAGTGTACACAGTCCATCTGCACTATTGAGATTACCTGCACATTCTCAGGTAGCCATCACCAGGAAACTTCCAAGGAGGAAAAAAAAAAAGATGTCTATTGAAAAAAGGACATGTATGATGAACATTGCCTTGATTACAAAACATGGCAGCATCAAATTCCTTCTCATAGGCATTCTCCAGCATGGTCTTGGCAACTACTGAGAACACTTGCTACCATTCTTCCTTTTTTTAAGCAAAAAAAACCCAAACCCAGATAAAATATAGTAGATGCTAAGGGACAATCTTCTGATACTGTCCACTTAAAAGAGAAAAAAAATATTTTTGCTGTCCTCAGTTAAAAACAGGGAAAAAAAGAGAGGTGACAGGCATGTTCTCGATGAGGCATAAATGGAGGGTTTCAGCCAGTCAGAGGCTGGGTTCACACAATACTGTCAAGGTCCCAGATTTATGCTTGACAGCATTAGTGCCAGGACCACTATTTATGTTGCTTTAATCAGTCACACTTTTAAAATCATCTATGCTCAGCATTTATATCAATGAGGTGATAATATTGCTGTCAGGCACCAATATCGATATTTTTGTCATAATCTAAACTCTTTTAATCTTTTCCTATGCTTGCATTAATGAATCTGCAAGACAACAACTACTACTACAACAACAAAAAAATAAGGATGGTTCTGATTATGACCAGTGGCCATGGAGGAAAACAAAAAAAACAGCCCCTTTTTTGCTCTTTGCAAACCATTTTAATTTGCCTTTAGCCTTCTCTTTTTCTGTCTGACTTTGAAGACATTGTCAGCACATCCTACTGATTTTCTCACAGGCTACTTACATCTCTGAAAATATTTTTAGGCTCTATGGAAGTGTGAGGCAGGTAACCTCTTCCCTAAGTGGTTGGGGAGAGGGAAAGAAGGAGAAAGAGACAGAGGAAAAAAGAAACCTCAATCTGATTCTGGTGTGAGGAGGCATCTCTGTCCTTTTTCTTTTTCTTTATCTTTATCTTTTTTTTTTTTTTTCTGTCCTGAGCCCACCCTTACAGCTGTCAGCCTCAGTTCTTTTTCTATTGTAAATAAAGTCTTTCTTGGGTTATAGCTTTAAGCAATTTTTTTTTAATTAAAATTCAATTCAAATATGAAAGTAAAAGAAACTTTCAAAGCAAAATCTACAAACTGATTCACTCAAAGGGTCTGTTTTCATTGCCATAGCTACAGATTACTATAAAGAAACTTGAACCAGACCTTTGACACCCAGGAAGGTCAAAAGTCCTTTCTGCCTGTGCTAGGACCCTTTTGACAACTTCCTGTATAATTTGACTGTTATTTGCGTGTCTGGTCACCGTCTGACCCTGAAGTCTGGAAAAAATTGAGAGGCAGAATATATCTCTGTTTCATATGGACCTCAAAAAGGGCACTTTTAATTGCATTTTGGTGAGAAACCTATGCGTGCAGGCTGGTGCACACAGCAGCTGGGGAAGGTCCTAGACTTTTGTGGGTTAAGGATCAGCTTGCCTTACACTACCGTAGTTCGGTGCATATGAGCTGCTCTGTGCTGTTATCTCCACAGCAAAAAATGGATGTGTTTCACAGGTTACACAGATTTCAAAATTTACAGCACTTGCCCCAGTGCTACAAGCTAAAATTGGAAATACACTGCTCTGCCTTGAAATCTGTGCGTTTCATATGCTTCCAATTTAAAACCGATGGTGCTTATGAGGCCTTGTGCATGAGATATTTTAAAGTTGCAAACCTAGCCCTTGGTTATACCTATCCGTGACCTCCCCAGCAAGAAAACCTAAATTGATAGACCAAAGGGGTCCATGGAAATCTTGCCAGGTTTCCACACTGGCTATTTGCAGTTTGTGGCACACTGCAAGGTAAATGTGCTGCACAGCTTAGAGGCAGCCGGCAATTTAATGCATCAAGATCAGACACTGCCAGGTTGTACCTCCTTCCTCTTCTGCCCAGCACCGAACGTCACCTTAGCGCATCTGGTGAGAAAACTGGAAGTTTCCAACACCCAAATCACAGCGTGCTGCGGCTATTCCCTCCCCAACAGGGCGATGTTGCCCCTCTTGCACTCTGCATCCCAAGAGGGGACTTGTCACAAGGAATCAAACACTGGTCTATGATGCCTGGCATGATGTTTCCAGGGATGCTTGATGCCTCAGGAGTTACAGGTACCTGAGCAGTGTCACTGATGTTGGCTGTGCCGGTTTTAAGCACCTTGTGGGCTGCCTCTTCTCATGTGCAGGCGGTGCCGCGTGAGCAGGAGGGAGGACCAATTGCCCACGAACATGGTGAGCGCCGCTCAGGTAACCATCCGAACAGTGCAGATGTTTCTTGCAGGGATGTGAAAATATCGGTAAAAATAACAACAGGTAAACTCTCAAAATAGATTCAAATTGTGAATGTCCTGGTACCACTTTGAAGAAAGTGATTTATTCTGTCATCATGTGAAGAGGCAGTGCTGACCCTTGTATTTTACCTCAGGAGGGCTGTTTCTCACTATATTTGAAGTTTTGGATCTTAAAGCTGTGAAAGACACAACATAACAGACAAACCCATTTTCGTGAATAATGGCCTTTCCCATGTAATCCTCTGACCCCTTCCCTTTCCACAGGGAAAGCTACTTTTTGTGCCAGAAAGCTATGCAAATTGGATGCCAAGACTTGCTGTGTCAAGCCCCTAATGTGGCTCCTGGTGGACTATATACGTGTCCATAGAGGAGAGCGGCATTTAAATGTGCAGCTATTGGACAAAAAGAACAGCCTCATCTTCTGTTGCAGGCACTGACACATCAAGCACCCCTGGAAACATTGTGAGGGGCATGACAGATTCCTTGTGTCAAATCCCGTTTCAGGATGCAGAGTGCAAGAGAGGCAACATAACCAGCCCTCTGCTCAAAAGATAGCTAAGGACAGAAAGATATGTGTGCATAAATTAAAGAGGGATGGAGGTGGAGAAAAAATCCAGAATAGTGCTTCTGTTCACTAGTTTTAGCTACAAACCATTGTGCTTAAAGCTGGTAAAATTACAAAGGCAAAAAAAAAGCAAAAAAAAAGCAAAAAAAAAAAGCTGTGCTTTTATGTGTTATTTTTTCATTCAGTTAATGATGCACTTCAGTTCACTCAGAAATAAAGAGACATGCTTGAATCAATAAACGAGGACTAACTGAACGCAGTCTATCCAAAAGGCGCTGTCTATGCATCACTCCTAAGCATGATGGCACAGAGAGCTCTGCTTCTCAATGCTGGGGTGAGGAGTCCAGGCCATTGCAGTTATTGCATATATTGATATGTGACCTCGCCGTTATTGCATATATTGATATATGACCTCCTTGGGCAATAGGGCTGCAGGCGGCTTTGCAAGTTGAGGAGGAAGGACTTGTCCAGAGGAGCCAAGCCTTCAGTTCACCACAGCAGGGGTATGGCTGTACAAAACAGGGCCAGGCATGAGGCCATCACTTTGTGGGAAACGTCACGGGATAATGGGGGGGACGGGATGTTAGAAGAGCCCAAGAAATCTGGCTGTGCTGTGAACGATGAGATAAAGACGGGACAAAAAGGGGAGGACTACCGCATGTTGAGGTACACAGCCTCTACCAGGTGGGCTGAGATCGTGGCTGTGTGCACTTGTTGTATCGGTAAAGGGTGGTGACATTTCTGTTGTGAAAGGTGAAAAGTTTTTTTTTAGTTTTTTTTTAAACTTTGAACGGAATAAAACTATCAGAGCAACTTTTGAGTGCAGCCCAGTGGGAGTGCCCCTCTATCCAGACTATGTATTAGTGGGGACATGAAGGTGTTTGTAGCTCTAATTCCCCGCCTGACCATTCCTTTGGGTGCAACTGGCCTCGAGCAAGAAGAAAAAGGAGAAAAATTAGAGAAATGTAAATAAGGAAGGTAGCTTGCCATTTGTCACTTGAAAGTCCTTATTTCATGGCCTGTTCCCTGTTCTCCTGGAATTTTGTGTCATTATCTCCTGTTAAAAGGATTCAAATGACATTATTTGCATGGAAACTCGCATACAAATGATGTCGTCTGTGCCACAAAGTTGCATTACAATGAAGGGAATGATGACTGTGTCACATGTACGTGACATTCTTTGTGTCATTAAATTTAAAGTCAATGCTGGCAGTTATAAACCACTCACGTCTCAAGCAAATACATCACTTCTGAACTGAAATGAATATTTTAAAACGCCAACTCCAACTGCATCAAACAGCAATAACCTGCAATGTCATCTAAAAAGAAAAAAAGAGGCAAAGATTCTAAACAAAGGTGGACTTATGGGATCGTATGATATACCGCAAAGGAAAATATTTTAATAAGCTGTAATAATCTCCAGACAAACAGTATTCGTTGCTTGGTGGTTAGCTCCTAGAGACATTTTTAAAGCCCATTCAATATCATGTGTATTTCGGAAACGCTTGTGCTCCTAGATAGATTCAGGGGTGTTACTTTTCAGGCAGAGTAGATGAATTAATTGTGGAGCAAGTTCCACAGCACAGACCTTTCTGTATGTTGTTACCATCCATTTCCTCGCCACAGTCTGACGCTGACAACAGGCCAAGCCTTTGAAAGATCTCCAAACTCTTCCACAGAGTCAAGGGCAAATGATGACAGGAAAGGCTCAAGCAGTTATCACTGTCAAAATGAATGAGAAAAGAGGAGGGACAGTAGGTGGATTAGGAAAGGTTTCATACTGCTGCGATGATCAGAGCCATGGAGCAATGAGAGCCAGACAAGTAAGTACATAGATGGATCTGCTTTCTGATTGATGCATTATTTGTGCAGGTCAGTTGTAAGGTAAGGAACGGATCGCCGTGTTTTCGCAGGAGCAGTGGTAATTGCGCCCGCAGTCATCTGCACCAACCCTGCTGGTTCGAAGCCAGCTACTAGCATTTTTCACTGATACAAAGAAAGGCACTGTAACACTTCCTTTAGAAAGTTACTGTTTTAACAACAAAACATGCTGTGCGACCTCCAGAGTTAGGTGTGTAATTTTAAAAACTCATTTAAAGAGAGAAGATCAATCATTTAAATACCGCAAAGGAGCTCAGACTCTGTCTCAGCTGCTGTGCAGTTTAACCTCTCCCTCCTCACCCCCAGCTCCATGCACACGCACAAACACAAACCCCTCTGAAAAAAGAAAGTTTCTCCGGGGTTTGCAACTGCATAGGCTCAGCAAGGGATCAGGCAGAGAGGAAAATCTCTGTGCATGGGTCATTTCTTTTCTCTTATTGATACCATTTCAAATCTAATTGAAACACTCTTTGGAGAAAGCTGTGCTACCCACCCCTTCAGCTTTGATATGGCTTTTTAATCAGAGGACATCGTTATTTCACAATGAACATGGAAAGCATTTAAAACATTTTCTAAATGGAGTGCATTACTTCTGACCCCAGCCAAAAGACCACATTAAAAGGAGTTCAGTGGAATTCACTCTTTACAGTCTTCTGGGTTTGAAACATTGGTGCACATGTGGAATATGCTAAGACATGGGTCTACTGGTTACAAAGGTTTAAGCAATGAGCTGACTTAAAAATTGAGCGAGGTCAGCACTCACTGGTGAACCCCTGCCATGCTCCAGGGAGGTGCGATGTGAATGTTATGCCTGTCCCCAGGTGACACCGTGGGTGCTGCCATCCCGTCAGGTTGAGACTGGGCAGCACTTGCACAGCTCTCGTGGAAGCCAGACAAGGGTGAGCACAGCAATCTCATCCCAGCAGGGAGGTAAAGTGTGGCAACCAGATTAGTACTCCATAGCCTGGCTCTTGGTGTAGGTCCAGAGCAGTGGGGGGGGCGGGGTGGATCCAGAGCTCTTCCACTGCCTGCCTTTTCCCCATTCCTCCAAGGCGGTGACTGATCTCACCCCCCACTGCCATGCTGCAAGCTGTCACGGTGCTAGTAAGCCACATATGGGAAGAAGGGCAAGTTTGCTCTTCTGTTGGTTGTGCATTGGGGATTGTAAATGAGCCCTTAATGCCTACCTCATTTTATATTTTAGGATATATTTTTTGCTTGTAAGAGCACAGAAGAAAAGATTAAAAGTGGGATATGACTGAAACGATGCATTGGGTCAAAGTCCTTTTATCCTTTTGCCCTAGTCTGTCTAGCATTTTTTAAAATCCCATTCTACCCAGGTACATTCAATTACAAAAGTGACCAGAAATAAATCAAACTTAATTAGTTTAAGATAAAAAAAACCCAAAAAACCAAAACAAAACACAAACACAAGCCACAGAATTGATTAGATTAAGAAGATTGGATCTAAGAGAGACTGAAGACCAAAGTGGGTGTATCAGTATTTTAAGGGAGTTCAATGCAATCTTAATTGCTTACTTTATACAAGCAGCCATTGGTGAGATACGCTGCCTGTGAAATGACAGAAGAAATGTTTTGGCTGCTCTTTGATGTAGAGTTCAGCTGTTCTGGTTTGTAAGTATAACAGAACGAAAGGATATTGTACTCAACCCACTTCAATCAAGCAAGACACTGTGGCGTCTAAACTGCCGTTCTTCCATTGCTGAAGCTGCTGCTCAGAACAAAGACATAAAGAAAGTGAGAGAGGCGGAGGGAGTGACAGGGTGGGAGAGAGAAAGAGGCTTCTGCATCTTTAATAATTAGCAAAGAACTGCAGTGTTTAGCCAGGAAATTATGGTACATATGCTGTCCACTTGTTCAGGACCCCTGTATCGTGAGAACAAGCAAACATTCATCATCCACAGATGTCCGCCAGGCCCAGGTGACTGAAAATTCAATGCACAGGCTCCTCACAATGGGTCGAATGCTAATTGGGTGGCTTGGGGAGATTAGAGTAGCCCTGGAGCTATTCTCTATCTGTAAAAGTCTCACAGACAATAGGGAAGTCAACAGTGTCTTTGTAAAGCTCTGCTTAACTGATGCTTATAAGGTAAAAATTAGGATGAGGAAATAAATTTAAAAATATCACCAGTTCCTCTTTTTGTTTTCCTTTCCCAGTTGTGAGCTAAGTGGTTACTGCCTTTTCCTTTCCCCTCCTGCATAACTTCCTATAAATAGGGAGTATGAGTAGGGGAGGGGAGACTGAGAGCGGGTAGAAGAGAAATCGTATATGAACTATATCAGGAAATCAGAATGGGTGATGAAAAGCATATTTAGCCTACTTAATACTTCAGAAATGGAAGTAGGTTTTCTTAGTGCACTCCCCCCCGCCCCCCCCAAAAAAAAAAAGTACGAGTTTATTTAAAGTTAAACGAGAATCAGGGCAGTTTGAGAGATGGGCTTGAAATCCATGAAAGTGGATTTTGCTCCCATGTTTGCTTTTGTCTTGTGGATCCTTAGAAAATCTTTGTTTCTGCAAGTGTGAAACAGGTTGGATTTTCCTGATCCAAGCTCTGAAGAGGAGCTCTGTGGATGTATTTTCCCTTCCCCAGAACAAAGATCTGCATCATTGGAAACCTGTTGTTAGGTGGCGGGGTGCACAAGATTTGGGTTGTTTCACATCGGTCAGTTCTGCCAGGTCTTCTCGAGTTTGTTCCCTAATGCCGAATGCCGGGTCTATAAAACTGCACTTGCCGGGCTTGTGCAGGTATGAGTGGCACGTGGGATGTAATATATACCTGTTCTGCTTGATATTCCTTTGGAATTTCAGGTTCAAATAAAACCCGAACCTCAAAGTAAAGGTCAGCTGAATCCTCTGTCTTTGACAGTGATTTGATAGGGACAGTCCATATTTCCGTAAGTGGGCTACCGCAGTGGTGAATCAGGCTTGAGGAATTTACTATTAATTTCACTGGGGTGGTACTGGTGTGTAATTATGAGATGAGTAAGGATGTATTGACTTCAGCCTTTTTTCATTCATCTTCAGCGTGTGTTTAGGGAGAAGTCTATGTGGGCTAAGCGAGGCTGTGAATCGCTATCTAGCTATTGTGGGAGTGCTTCACGAGGACACTTTCAGCACACATCGAATGTGAGCTGGCTTGTCCTACTTTCAAAGAGAAGCGTAAAGCACCTTTTTGCTCAAGCACCTTTGTCTGCCCTTCAGCGTGGGGGATACTGGAGGGAAGAAACTATAGGGTAAGTCTCTACTCAGTCATATAGTTCCTTCTTCAGGGAGGCAAACCTTACACTCGTATGGGTTTCACCCAAGTATCGCCCAGGCTGAAACTTTGAAACTTAGCAAAGATGTCTTGAAACTCTGATGAGGTTAGCTGAAAAGTCTGCCAGCATCAGCTAATCTTTTTGTGGAATCTGGACCAGTTTCCAGTACGAAAAACAAACAAAAAAAACCCCAAACGGGGTGAATTCCCCTTGCCTTCAGGCTTCATTATGAAAGTTTTGCAGAGCTCAAGGAACTATATATTTTATTGTTCTCTCAAATCTGCCCTTTCTAAATCACCTTATTCTGATTTAACTGCAAAAGGCATTACTATTTTGGGTTCTTCCTATGTTAAAACTGAAGCAGTAAGCTAGGGACTTTCATAAGAGACTGTACTGAAATGTCAACAGATGGCTTGCTAATCATGTTAAAAAAATACTCATTTCTTTTCTAAAATGGCATTTTTTTCAGTAAGTAAATCAGAAAGGAATGTTTATGATATAAAACATATTACTCACAACGTCTTTTAATTATCATACTTAATCATCAAGGTCAGGATGATAATTGTTTCTAAAAATTAACACCTCATTTTTCTGAGATGCTTACCAAAATACACGGTCAGAAATATGAATTACTCGTGTGGAACCCAGTTAGGAAAATGCATCTTCTGTTCACTAAACCAAATGTATACCGAAATACCATGAAGCCCTTTAAAATTAAATACCTATTTAAGGCACAGTCTAATTAGTCCACTCACTGCCTAGTAAAAGCATACAGTACCATATGCCCTAGAATAGGGTGCCATGTGGGTGTTCAGCAATGACACATATTTGCAAGTACTTTATTATGAGATAACGCAGTGCCATTAATATATCTTAAACATCAATGTTTTTTGTAACCTATTGGAGACGACTATGGTTGGCAAGTTAACACAAACTATCATGATATCTTGGCAGCTACTGCACTTTATTTGTAGAGGGATGAGCAATTCATATGGACCACCACCTTATATCATTCATGCTACCACACAGCAGCATTTAAAACATGTGCAGACTGTTGAAGCCTTATCTTCTGCCTAGAGACACGTTCTCTATTTATTTATTTATTTCTCTTTTTCTTGGTCCCAGACCAGTCCTGTTATGGAGGTTGCTTTGCAGTGATGATAGCCTATATTATAAATAGCAGGATGCAATGAAGCTATTTATTTTCCTTAATGAAATCCTTTACTAGGATCTCCAAACAGCAAACAATAGATAGGCTAAAGCTCTGAGCATCTTCGTGTTCTGATTTAGTTTTGAAAACTCTTCTGCTATATGTTCTCTAGACAACCTACAACCTAAGTGCAGATTCACTTGTGGCCTGAGTGCCCACATTGAAAACCAGTGTTTTATCATTTTTCCCACCATTTACATTGTTTTCCAGTAGATGCTGTTCAATTAAGAAGATGCAGTACCGCAAATAAAACTAAACCAGCATATACATTTTTAGAGATATTCACACAGCACAGCACAAAACGAAACAAAAAAAATCTTTATATGAAACAGCTGCTTACAGGAAACACTATGTATAATCTTTGGCCATATCAAAATTTCAGCTCAAGTTAGATTCACTCAGGGAGAGAGCGTGTGGGAGAGAGAGATGACAGAGAGAGACTCTACACTTCCAGTGCTCATTTACCGCAGAAATGCATGTAGTGTAAGACGCTGTACAGTTACAGAAAATATTAATGAAGAAGTAAAGAGTAGGAACATGGTCTTAAAGCCTGATGCACGTACTGTTTTCAAACTGAAGAGTAATAGTAGAAGAACATCACTAGAACCCACCGATGAGCCAAAATAATGTGTTGCTTTTTCTGGTGAATAAGTTTGTATTGGTGAAAAGCCTGATGCTACACAGAGAGTGGAGTAGGAGCTGCTCCAAAGAATACTGACGTCAGTGGAAGTCTTTGCATGTATTCCCGTGGGTTTGTGATCCAGGTAAAATCACAAACAAATCATAGATAAAATCTTCATTCAGGTTTCACATTTTCTAACTCTCAGTGTGGACTTCAGTGAAGTGACTCTTCATTTACCTATATGTAAGCGGGGACAACTGCTAATCTATGATGGAGCAATCATGAAGGGAAAAAGTTTCCAGCTGAGGAAGACGGGTGTCTCCAGGACCAGGAAGGGCTGCCAGTAACTGGCCAGTTAGTTGTGCTGCCACAAGTAACCCTGCAGACCAACCTCTGATTGTGAAATTTGCTTCCAGATTTTTCCGCAATGCTTGGAAGGTTGTCACTGAAGATGCAAAGCTGTGGGGCTTGTTTCTAAAATGTGAACAGCAAAACTGGGTGATGGAAATACCTTACTTCTTTCAGTTACGCTAGCTTTTATCCTGGTGGGTATTGCACAAGTCCTAGTTTTTAGGCTATACAAAAATAAACAACCAGTGACAGCTAGTGAGTGTGGTTTAGCTGAAAGGGCAACTGGAAAGCTGGGTTTTATTCCAAGCTCTTTTGCTAACACACTTGAGTGGAATAAAACGCTTATTTTTCTTTGACCCCAATAACAGTCTATAAGATAAAATCTCTTGTAAGAAAGGACTATCATTCGCAAAGTATATGAGAGGAAGTACCTCTCACACCAGAGTTGTGATTTCAGTCAGGGTCTCTGTGTGCTCTGCTGACTGAAAACTAATTAATAGTTTTGAGCTTGATATTTTCACATTGTTTAAAGGTTAGAAACTTTCTACCCTAAACACACAGTTGAGCATTTTGGTGTCATTTTTTTTTAATAAAAGTTCAGCAATGATCCTCAGGCTTTTCTCTCCCTATTTCTTAAAAAAGATTTAAAAATTTATGTAGAAAATTATAGCTCAATCTTAAAAATATTCCATTGTGACAGGAGGACAGATATCAGTGTCTTTTTGTTATGTGAGTTATTGAAGTTTGACATCCTTTGAGGAATATTTTTCATAACCCACTGTTTGCTACCCTGTCTATCCAATTATTTAGAACAAGCAATCTGTCATTTTATTGTTTCCTTCCAATTATATAACTTTGGTGACAGTCATGGCAGAGTATCCTCTGTAAGTAAAATCAAATCTCACTGTGGATTCCAAGGGCTGCAGAGTGTGTGTATGTGTGTACATGTGCCTGCATTATGCGGAAACGGAGTGGAGGTGGAAATATTAAAAGAGGACGGTTGGCTAGTGTCATTTGAAAAATAACTGCTTGTACACACTGCAGGTGATGCAAAGGGGAAACAAATGTATTTTCCTGATTCCCAGTTGTCAGAAGCAGAATAGGTATAACCTGCGCAGGTAGTGGACGCTCTACTAAAAATACTGAAATGATGAACACACTCTCTCTCCCACATAATTATACAGCAGTTTCATGTATTTCGCCTACAAAATGTCCATAGTGCTGTGAAGAGAAACTATTCAGTTTTCAGGGTGGCCATTCTGTCTCTCTGTCCATCTGAGATATTTGTCTGTTGTTAAGGCCGGAAAAAGGGCCAGTCCCTTGGAGCTGGTATCAGATCAGACACATTTATTAAACAGTGAGGGACAAACGGGGTCCTCAGTTACAGCACGTTGCTCCCTTCAACTTCAGAAGCAGTTGCACAATGTGGCAGGAATGAAGGTCACTCTATCATTTTCACTTAGTGACTGATAGAGTCAGACTGGAATTTTTCAGACTTACATACTAAACTTGAAACTGGAGCAAATCACTAGGTTGCGCCGTCTTTGTTGCTGGCGGAGGGAAGGGAAAAGCATTCGAGTGGCAGTTGGGTCCAACACCAGTTAGCTAGTCAGAAAGTAGAGAACAGCAGTGAAGCTGGGAAGAAACAGCATGCAAACAGCTGCAGTGTGAGATAGAATAAGCGAGTGTCAGTGGTGTTAGATGGTAGAGCTGTGTGAACACTTTCACACTCAAAGCAAAATTGTCAAGTTATCGTGTCCAATTGGGCATGGATTTCTTATTATATCACTGCAGTACCACAAGCTGTACTGGTTGCAGAGTCACAGAACCCTTAATTAAAGAGGCAGAGGAGAAAAAAAGAAAATTAATAAAATTGTTGTACTTATTTGAGATCTTTGAAGAAGAATATTACACTCTACTGTAAACCTATGCTGAACAAAACCATGTAAGCATATGCTTATGCCCCAGTGAAGTCATGTTTAAGTGCTTTGTTGAATTTGGGCTTGAAAGTTTCAACCATTTAAATTAAAGCTGCTTTGATATAGTATCTTTTTTTTTTTTCTTTTCCTTTTGTCTGAACATTCAATATATGTCAGAGTCAGCACTGGCAAAGCCAGTTCTGTGTATCTCACTTACAGTTATAATTTGTGAAGATGGTCAGACTTTTGGGGGCAC